>NW_027441782.1:300000-583131 GCF_048569485.1 Anomaloglossus baeobatrachus | reverse complement strand
CACCTGCACAACAAGTCCCAGAGTGGAGACAGTGACATGCTCTGCTCTGACACATAGTGTGCTGCATGTCACTATCTTTCACCACTCTGGGACTTGTGCAGGTGACCGGATGATACATGTCACGAACTGCCCCACTCTGAGACTTGTTCAGGTGAGAGTGTATACAGTTGGAACAATGCAGCAGAAGTCACAGTGGAGCAAGTTAGTGACATGTATCATCCGGTCACCTGCACAACAAGTCCCAGAGTGGATACTGTGACATGCAGCACACTGTGTCAGAGCAGAGCATGTCACCAACTTGCTCTGCTCTGTCACCTGTGGTGCTGCATGTCACGTTTTTGCCGCGATTTGGTGCCTTTTTTGCTGCGTTTTTGCTCACTGCGTTTTTAATCAGTGCACAATGCCATTAAAGATTGTTGATGAAAAAAATAAAAAAGGTCTGATGTCATTTCCTTATTCAAAATGTTCATTGTATGCAGGAGAGCAGACAGCAGCTGCAGAACTACAAGGCTCAGCATCCTCCATCCAGGACTGTATGCAGTTTTTTACCCAAAAAGAAAAAAAAAAAAATGACATGGGCTTCGCCATATTTTTGTATGCTAGCCGGGTACAGCAGGCAGGTACGGGCTGCCCCCAACCCCCAGCTGCCTATTTGTACCCAGCTGGGAACCAAAAATATAGAGAAGCACTTTTTTTTTTTTTAATTATTTCATGAATTTCATGAAATAATTTTAAAAAAAAATGACGTGAGCTTCGCCTAATTTTAGTGTCCAGCCGGGTACAACTAGGCAGCTGGGGATTGGAATCCACAGTGAAGGGGTGCCCAAGCTTGCAGTCCGCAGCCACCCCGGAAAATAGCGCTTTCATAGAAGCGCCATCTTCTGGCGCGGTATCCAACTCTTCCAGCTGCCCTGATGCCGGGTGGCTAGCTAGGTAATAATGGAGTTAGGGCTAGCTGTATATTATCAGCTAGCCCTAAGCCCGAAATTCATGGTGTCACGCCAATATTAGACATGGCCACCATGAATTTCTAGTAATGATAAAAAAAAAACACACAACACACAGAAAAATATTTTTATTAGAAATAAAACACAACACAATTAGTGACTCCATCTTTATTGAAATAAAGAACCCCCCTCCGCAGTAATCCTGGGTCAAGGGTCCCGCGCCGTCCAATCAGGATCCAATATCATCTGATCGGTTTGCTGGAAGGCAAAGCGATCAGATGATGTGTCAGGTTCTAGGGGCTGAATCACATCACACATCAGCTGATTGTATAAAAGCCGATTATACAATCAGCTGAAGCATCAGTGCAAAAAAATAAAAATAAATAAATACTCACGTCTGTGCTGATTACCGGCAGCTCCTGGAGCGGAGTCTGATCCTGGCCCATCACTGCAGGAGCTGCCGGTAATCAGCTGATGAAGTCCCCTGACGGCAGGATCAGCTGATAGCCGGCCGGTGCGCGAAAAAGCCGGCGACACCACGAGAATCGATCAGCTGATGCGTCAGGTGACTGCATCAGGTGATCCACCGCCAGGTCCTGCAAGCTTCGTGCGTGCCCCAGGGAGACTGCACACAGCCGAAGTGGCGGGTACCGAGACAGGGGCTGGAAGCAGGCATGGCACCGGGACCCTGCAGGTGAGTATGACATATACACACACACACTCACACACACACTGTATATATACACACACACACTGTATATACGCGCACACATACACATACACTGTATATACGCGCACACACACTTTCTTCCCCTGGCTGTGTAGAGCTGCTGCTGTCTCTGTATGATTGATCTCAGTGCATCCACTGGGAAGAGGCAGGGAGGAGGGTTTGGGTGGGAGCAGAGTGGGTGTATTAGACACAGTGGGTGTGTTAGATAAGCTAGACACCGCCCTAGAGCCACAAAGAATTCTGGGACTTGTAGGAACTGAACACAGGAAGTCAGAGGAGAGATTAACCCCATCAGAGCTGGAGCCAGCAATGAGCATGTGCTGCTGGTGCACAATAAAAGGTAATTTTGCTGAAAAAACATAATAGATGTGTTGAGGGGCACAGTATTAGCAAGATTTATCAGAAAAAAAAAAATCAGTTTTGGTAACTGGACAACTTCTTTAATTATATTTTTATTTTTTGGGGAGGGGTACCAATTAGAACTTTCGCTATGGGGTCCCATGATTGGGATTGGGATGCAAATTTTCTAAATCGTCCATGGGGGCGGGCTCTCTGGTGTCCATTATGTCCCTCCTGCCAATTTACACCGTCCCCCAACGCAGCATTTCATACTTCCAGGATGCTGCCCAGTGAGCCCGTGGTCCGGCGCATGCGCAGTGCCACTGTAGCGGGACTGTGCGCAGTGCCACTGTAGCGGGACTGTGCACAGTGTGACCGCTGGTGACGTTTGCGCAGGCACGAGATTATGGGCGGCGCTGTGTTGTCATCTCAAGTGCCCGCGCTTTCCCCTCTGCCTCCAGCGTTCTGCGCAAGCGCTGGCCAGATGACCGCACGTCCCCTCTTTCCCATCTTTCCCTGTAGCAGGAAATAGATGGGAGGATCGGAGCAGGACACCACCGGTTACGGCCAGCGCTTGCGCAGAACGCTGGAGGCAGAGAGGAAAGCGCGTGCACTAGATTATGGGTGGGCACTTGCAATGATAATCACAGCGCCGGCTATAATCTCGTTGGGGGACGTCGTAAATCGGCAGGATGGACATAACGGACACCAGAGAGCCCGCCCCCATGGACGATTTAGAAAATTTCCATTCCAAAAGGTACACCTTTTATAAAATATTATATTTGGTCTAAAAGGGAGCAAAAAAACAACAGGAACCTTGCTAGAATGCAGCCCACGAGCTGCAGAGGGGGAAACATTTAGGTTTAAAGCAAAATTTCTGATGATAGGTTCCCTTTAACACTAGAAGTCCCAGAGAGGGGTCATTTAACATTTCTACCTTTGGAACCCAGAGAGCTCGAAAGTTCTGGGACTTCTAGTGTTAAAGAAAAACAATTGAATAAAACTAATTTTCCTCAAAAAGATTTAAAAAAAAAAACAACAAAACAACATTGTTGACTAAACAAATTTTCAAATGACGGAAAAATAAGCATTAGGGCGTCCAAATTGTGAAGACAAAACAATGAAGGAAATCCCAATGTCATAATGTACCACACTAAGTGGATCCTGCCACGTCTGCTTCTATCCCTGCTGAACTGACTCTGGGGCCGCACGGGCGATATAGGAGGCGTAGAGGCCATGCATGGATTGGTCTCAGGGTCACACTGCTCTGGTAGCAGAAGCGTCCATCTAGAACCTTCCACATGACTTTCCCTTCTGTCCCTGACTTTTACATTATTTATTTTACAGCTTTGAAATTCAGGGAAAAGATATGCAGAACGCTGCAGACACAATGGAAAAAGGAGAAATGGATGTGCGGGGTGATGAACGGAGTAGAGACCTTTCCACAGGTAACCCTCCTCAGTGAAGAGTCACCATTAAATAACAAGGAGAACAGTCACATTCCCAGCTGCAAGGAAAAAATGAAGTTACATTCTCCCTGCTGCCGCTCGTATACAGTCACCGATGCAGTGCGGGAAACAGTAACACTTACAGCTCACAGGCTGTCAGCCAAGGAACAAGAGGGTTGATTACTGGGCACTCACTATTTAGTGACTGGTGACTATTTCAGCCTCTCCCACTGTGCTGGTGACTGGAAGTGAGCAGCTGCTGGGAGAATGTAACTGCATTTTCTACGTTTGTGCTTTTTTTTTTTTAAACGTACCAGAATCACTGACATACGCAGACCCATTATAATGAATGGGTCTGTTCACAAATCAGTGATTTTTCACTGCACGTGTCTCCGTGCGGCGTACCCGCGTGTGCGTGATTGCCGCACGGAGACATGTCCATTTTTTTCTGGCATCACTGATGTTCCACGGACCACGCAGTGGTGTGATCCGTGAAACACGTGCCAGAAAAAAACGTGCTTTTAAAATAAAAATCATTTTTACTCACCCGGCTCCAGCGATGTCCTCTGCAGCCCGTGCAGCTTGCTGCTTCTGAGCCGGCTCATTACTGTCGCGCATATTCATGATGCACGACACAGCCGACCCGGAAGCAGCTGCTGCGGGGGTCAGCACCGGCCGGATGTTGCACCGCGGGAGCGATCAGCACCATGAAAAGCGGGAGCGGGCACAGGTGAGTTAATCTCTAAGTGCAATCACGGAGAACGGAGCCCGGATTGCACTTAGACAACCCACGTGTGCCGTAATTTACGGCACACGGAGGGACATGTGCGTGTTTTACACGCCAGTGAAAAACGTCAGTGTTTTTCACGGACGTGTGAAACGGGCCTTAGATGCAGTGAGTGACAATTTTGCCTCCCTATGGAAGCAGGCCGTGCCAAGCTGTTCATTTGTTGAGCGACAGCTCAATTCAATCTGAAACTTAGAGGTGCTTGGTTTCTTCAGGGGTTCCCTGTTCTGAATGATCAGTCCTTTAGCTGAGTAGGCAGTCCCAAACAGAGGGTATCACAGAGGAGCAAAGGTAGCTGGAGCAGGGACCCCAAAAATGACCCGCAGACTAGGGTCCGTTATCCCAGAGGTAGGCTTGATGGTATCCAGGTCTGGACCACCAGCTTAACCCTAACTCTTGTCCAAACCCTGATCAAACACCCCCTCTCCCACCACCTGGAGTGGAGATGCAAACACCATAAATGCCACAAACCGGAAAAAAAACAAAACTCATACACACTGCACACAAAAAGGAGACACAGTACGTGTATTGGAGGGAATAAAGTATAAGGAAGGAAGTAAATGTACAACGGGGAAACTTCCACACCACTCAAACAGCAGTATACTGGTCACCAAGAATAGGATCGCCAGAAAGACCGGAATCACAGGAGCATAAGTTGGAGGTATCATCTGCACAAGAAACACTCTCAAACCTTAAATAGGGAGAAGACAGGTGTATATAAATTAGCATTCAGAGTCTCAAGGAGCCACACACCACTCCACAGGAATTAACTCAGGACTGGAAAGCGGTGGAAAAGACTCAGCTGAGGCTGAGCAACTAAGATCAGGTTGCCTGTGAACAGAGTCCGACGCCGCAGCGGCAGCCTGCGAATGTGGGCCTGAACACCACATGACACGGGGCCTTTGTTATCTGTGCCCTGATCTATAGCTGCCAGACCTTGGACCTCCTCTTACCATTCATTTGCCCTGATCCACTATCCTCCTTATAGTCTGACCCCAGACCTGACCATGCCTCTGTCTTTCCCCTTAGTTCACGGCATGCTCTCTTTGTATCTGACCCCAGAACATTTGACAACCCTGCCTCACGGCTTGTCCATGCAGTGACTAGTGTCACACACTGTTCCAATAAACCAGATAGATATCATTTAAATCATGGTTCCCCAATTCCAGTCCTCAAGGGCCGCCAACAGTGCATGTTTTTAGGATTTCCTTAGTATTGCACATGTGATAATTTAATCACCTGCACAGTTGATGATTCCAACACCCATGCAACGCTAAGGAAATCCTGAAAACATGCACTGTTGGCGGCCCTCGAGGACTGGAGTTGGGGAACCCTGAAAATGCTAGGTACTCAGATTACCACTATATCTTTAGGTAAATAGTGTTTTTGTAGCTGCCAGGTTTTCTTTAACCCCTTCTGGATATGTAACATATTATTAGATCCTATTACTTCTTGTGGGCTCAGAAGCTGAGTCTGCATTATTGACAGCAGATGATGCTTGAGTTATTCAGTGGAGGTAAGCTTCACCTACTGCTGTTAACTTTTTAATCTTTGACAGCAGTATTCGCAGCACGCAGCCAATGAGGTACAATGTACATATCCAACG
This sequence comes from Anomaloglossus baeobatrachus, assembly GCF_048569485.1. Lineage (NCBI taxonomy): Eukaryota > Metazoa > Chordata > Amphibia > Anura > Aromobatidae > Anomaloglossus > Anomaloglossus baeobatrachus. Next base: position 577,274 of record NW_027441782.1, on the reverse strand, counting down.
CCCCCAGCAACATTTATCATTGGGTGCATATGGGTCGATATAATAGCTGGGGGTCTGCTAAAGGCCCCTAGCCCTATATAGGAGTACGCCTATGATCTCCACACCTAGATACATTCCTTCAGTGGTGTAGGTTTCAAAATGAGATAATTTGTGGGGTGTGATTCCACTGTTTAGGCACATCAAGGGCTTTACAAACGTGACATGGCATCCTCTATTTCAGCCAATTTGGTTCTCCAAAAGTCAAATGGTGCTCCTTCCCTTCCAAGTCCTGGGGTATCGGCGTATACATGAGAAATTGCACAACAGAATGATATGGTCCATTTTCTCATCTTACCCTTGGGAAAATGAAAATTTGTGGTTAAAGGAACACTTTTGTGTTGTTTATTTTTTTCTTTCCACATAGCTTTAATTTCTGTGACTCATTACTGCTGTAGGAATATTACAAAAAAGGGATAAATACATAGCTAATGTGAAAAATAAGTAAAAAGACATAGGCATTGCATTACTGCTTTAGAGATATTTGCACAGCGAGATTCCTTAGCTTATGTATTGGCCAATCCATGTGAGCCCGATAACCTCGACAAGGTGATCTCATTATATTGGGAACCTAATCTTAAATGCCTCTGTGTGAGATTAAATATCTGCATGTCTGGGCATGGTCTTATTCCTGACTAAATAATATGGTGGACACACCCTAGCTATAGGGCAGAGTGCTTGGTCAGGTGCTTGGCAAGGTTATCGGGCTCACATGGATAATGCACAATACACAAGCTAAGAATCTCACTTTACAAATATCTCTGTTGTTTTACTCATTTTTCTCATTACCTGTGTATTAATCTCTTTTTCTAATATTTCTACAGCAGTAATGCAATGCCAGAGTATCCTTATATTATTGAGTGCCACTGGATATGCTTTTGTAGATAGGTTTTATTGAATGTCATTTTGAGCACTTCGAAGGGTGCAGTTTTTAAAATGTCATTTTGGGTATTTTGTCACATAGGCCTTTTAAAGTAGAACACTACACACTTTGGAATTTATATGGATTTATGTGTGCCTGTATATGTTTGAGGTTATATTATTAAAAGCTTATAACTTCAATTTTATTTATGGCAGATGATGGTACCAGGAGTTCAACACAGAAAGCTAAGGGCAGTGAAAGTCACAAAGGAGAGAAGCCATATTCTTGTTCAGAATGTGAGAAATGTTTTGCTAAGAAATCAAATCTCATTACACATGAGAGAATTCACACAGGAGAGAAGCCATATTCATGTGCAGAATGTGGAAAATGTTTTGCTCTGAAAGCACATCTTATTAGACATGAGGTAATTCACACAGGAGAGAAGCTTTATTCATGTTCCGAATGTGAGAAATGTTTTGCTTGGAAATCGGCTCTCAGTACACATGAGAGAATTCACACAGGAGTGAAGCCATATTCATGTGCAGAATGTGGAAAATGTTTTGCTCTGAAAGCACTTCTTATTAGACATGAGGTAATTCACACAGGAGAGAAGCTTTATTCGTGTTCAGAATGTGAGAAATGTTTTGTTTTCAAATCAGCTCTCATTACACATGAGAGAATTCACACAGGAGAGAAGCCATATTCATGTTTAGAATGTGAGGCATGTTGTGCTTCCAAATCAGATCTTATTAGACATGTGAGAATTCACACAGGAGAGAAGCCATATTCATGTTCAGAATGTGAGAAATGTTTTGCTTGGAAATCAAATCTTGTTAAACATGTGAGAATTCACACAGGAGAGAAGCCATATTCATGTGCAGAATGTGAGAAATGTTTTGCTCGTAAATCACATCTTATTAGACATGAGAGAATTCACACAGGAGAGAAGCCGTATTCATGTTCAGAATGTGGGAAATGTTTTTTTCAGCAATCACATCTCATTAGACATGAGAGAAGTCACACAGGAGAGAATTCCTATTCCTATTCATATTCATGTTCATGTTCAGAATGTGGGAAATGTTTTTCTGCAAAATCAAATCTTATTAGACATGAGAGAATTCACACAGGAGAGAAGCCATATTCATGTTCAGAATGTGGAAAATGTTTTGCTCGGAAATCACATCTTATTACACATGAGAGAATTCACACAGGAGTGAAGCCATAGTCATGAATATAATGCCTGTTTTAGTAAATATTAATAGACTTTTACTATCTGTTAATAAAGAGTTCAATTTTGTCATTACAGTTGTGTACTTTTTATGATGGATCATTTACAAACTATTCATCTTTTTACCCTTATTTTTATTTTTGATGGAGAAAAAACTTTTTTTTTTTTTTTGTTATAGCAAAGTTGTACGCTTTTATTCATCCATTTGTGTATTGCTTAAATGAGAGCAGAATTCATTTTGTTAAATCTACACTCCATTTTCTCTTTGTGTAAAGGTACCGTCACACTAAGCGACGCTCCAGCGATCTCACCAGCAATCTGACCTGGCAGGGATCGCTGGAGCGTCGCTACACGGGTTGCTGGTGAGCTGTCACACAGGCAGATCTCACCAGCAACCAGTGACCAGCCCCCAGCGACGCGTGGAAGCGATGCTGCGCTTGGTAACTAAGGTAAATATTGGGTAACCAACCCGATATTTACCTTGGTTACCAGCGCACACCGCTTAGCGCTGGCTCCCTGCACTCCTAGCCAGAGTACACATCGGGTTAATTACCAGACGTGTAGTCTGGCTATGTGTGCAGGGAGCCGGCACTGATGGCGTGAGAGCGGCGGACACTGGTAACGAAGGTAAATATCAGGTAACCAAGGAAAGGGCTTCTTGGTTATCCGATATTTACATTGGTTACCAGCGTCCGCAGAAGCCGGTTCACTGCACATTCAGTTGTCGCTCTCTCACTGTCACACACAGCGATGTGTGCTTCACAGCGGGAGAGCAACAACTAAAAAATGGTCCAGGACATTCAGCAACAACCAGCGACCTCACAGCAGGGGGCCAGGTTGTTGCTGGATGTCACACACAGCAACATCGCTGTTGGGTCACAAAAGTCGTGCCTCAGCAGCGATGTTGCTAGCGATGTTGCTTAGACGTGGCCTTAAGAGCCTGTACTGTGTCCCCTGGTGTAATGCAACAGAGACCCCTCTGCTTACTTTAGATAAGGGCTTGTATAGTTTCAGTTTTTGTTAAAAGTGAAGTTCAGGAATTTAAAACTAAAAAGTTTATATAGTCTTATCTTATATAAATGAGTGACAATGATGTAATCTTTGATTTGTTTGAGACCAAGTGAGAGCTACTCCTGATACTTGATTGTCTCAGAGGGGCGTCTCCTATACATACATACATACATACATACATACATACATACATACATGATCTCTCTATAATTTAATTTAATTAGGACCCCACACACACACACACACACAATCTTGTGTCCCATGCTGAATGGCGACAACACAATCTGGTGTCTAAATAGTGATCCACTCCTCCTGGGAACTGCTTATCCAACCACCTTGTCTTCTTCAGAAAGGCAACTCAAGCTGTATCAAAAGGTAAGAAGCTTTTTCTTACAATATTTGAATTTAATGCTCAGACAATTTTGCAAATTTTCCCACCTGCAAAGAATGGAGAGGGCTGTAATTTGTTTTGTAGGTAGCTTCAACTGTGACAGAATAAAAAAAAATACAGAAAATTATATTGCATGATTTTTAAATAATGAATTTACATTTTATTGCGAGAAATAAGTATTTGATACAATGGAAATACAGAACTTAGCATTTGGCACAGAAACCTTTGTTTGCAGTTCAAGAGGTCAGACGTTTCCTACAGTTCTTGATTCAGTTTGCACACACTGCAGCAGGGAGTTTGGTTCACTCCTCCATACAGATCTCCAGATCTTTCAGGTTTCTAGGCTGCATTGAGTTTCAGTTCCTTCCAAAGATTTTCTATTAAGCTCAGGTCCTTAGTTGCCCTGTCTGTGTGTTTCGGGTCATCGTCATGCTGTAAGACCAAGCCACGACCCATCTTCAATGCTGTAACACTAATTCTATTTTGGTCTCACTTGACCAAATGACCTTTTCCTATGCCTCCCTGGGTCATCCAGATGGTCACTGGCAACACTGGCAAGATTCAAATGAGCCTTGATGTGCTGACATGAGCAGAGGGACCTTGCGTGCCCTGCAGAATTTTAATCCATGACGGTATAGTGTGTTACAGTAATATTTGAGAATGTGCTCTCAGTTTTGTTCAGGTCATTGACCAGGTCCTCCCGTGTAATTCTGGGCTGATTCTTGACCTTTCTCATTATACTTACCTCCAGGAGGCGAGATCTTGCATGGAGCCCCAAACCAAGTAAGATTGACAGTCATTGGGGGGGCGTGTGTGCGGCAGAGCATTGGGGGGCATGTGTGCTACAGAGCATTGGGAGCCTGCATGCGACAGCATTGCAAGGGTGCGTGCGGCAGGCCATTGGGAGCGTGCGGCAGAGCATTGGATGGTGTGCATACGGCAAAGCATTGAGGGGCGTGCATGCAGCAGAGCATGGTGGGCGAGTGTGCGGCAGAGCTTTGCGGACTGGTGGTAGTACGTCAGCATTGCTGGCTCAGGTGCAGAGCGCTATTTAAGGAGCACTATGCAGCTGTTCTTGGTGACACCTTAGACCTTAGGATCACTTTGCGCTCACCAACAAAATAGCTCCGCCCTGTGATCCTAAACTTCATTCTCTCTTATCCTTTTGCAAACACCCAGAACAGGAGGGGGAGGTGACATTACACACATGAGCAGATTACACCCACTTTTACTGCAGTTGTAATGTAAGCTAGTTCTACAGTAGGATTGCAGCAGCTGCTCTTCCTAATGCATAAAAGTGGAAAATATAATTTCAGCTGAAGACTTTGCCACTTTCTTCAAGCAGAAGATAACCATCAGAGTAAGCTTTGGTGCACAATCACCACAGCCCCTCATCATAGCTACTCAGCCGTCTTCCTCCAAATCCAGCTTCTCCACCATGACAGAAAACAATCTTTTCACTCTACTCTCAAGATCACATCTAACTACCTGTGCACTTGACCCGCTCGCATCGCACCCCATCCCCAACATCACCGCAGTCCTAATCCCAGCCCTAACCCATCTCTTCAACCTATCACTAACAAGTGGTGTATTCCCTTCATGCTTTAAACATACCTCCATTACACCCATCCTCAAAAAGCCCTCCCTTGACCCATCATCTGTGTCAAACTATTGCCCCATATCCCTTCTCCCCTATGCCTCAAAACTACTGGAATAACATGTCCACCTTGAATTGTCCTCATACCTCTCCTCCTGCTCCCTCTTTTTTTTTTTTTTTTTAATCAGATACTTTATTAAAACAGAATACATACAACATAATAACAAATCGGCATCCAAATTAAGATTATCACATCTATTACCCCTTCTTTAACTCCCCCTCCTGCCCCCTCCCCCACCCCGGCAGCAACACTTCTCCCCGATACTACATCCCATTTAGTACACACTTAGAATACCCTCCAACTGCAGTATAGCAACCATCCCGTTGTGCAGGAGGAACAACTAGTAACACAAATAAAACAAAACACACACATCAGAGGTCTCAGACGGCTATCCCAGTCCCAAATCAGTTTACTGGTCCATCACTCGTCCTATTCACATTGCAGCCAAGGAGACCATAGCTTCTCAAACATTTTAACATTCCCCCTTCTTTCATACACTCCCTGTTCCAGCTGAAGAATACATTTCACCCTTTTAATGTACTCTCCCCTGGTCGGGGGGTCTTTTTTTAATCCAGGACCTGGCGATCAGCTTTCTTGCCACATACAGCAGTCTAGCAATGGCAATTTTCATAGTATTTTCCACCCCAAGCTCCTCAACATATCCCAATATGCATAGCAATGGTTCCCTGGGAAGGACACACCCATATGTTCTTCCTATCTTGTGGATAACCTTAGTCCAAAAGGAGACCAGTCTCGGACAAGAAAACATCATATGAAAAATACCTGCGTCAGATCCCTGACACCTTGGACACTTCGAATTCCTTTTCAACCCCATTTTAAACATCAGTAAAGGAGACCTATATACCCGGTGAATCACGTATAGGTGAGATAGTCTGGCCGGTTCGCTCATGGAAAGTTTAGGGACATATTCCAGGATACTCTCCCACACCTCCTCCGTTATCGGCCCAACTTCCTCCTCCCATTTAGATTTAGTTTTAATTGGGTAGTCTAAAAGAAAGGTATGTAGTATATCTTTATATGTGCCAGAAATGATCCCTTTAGTGCTTCCTCCGCCCTTACACACATACTCCAGTACCAGGTCAGTCTGTATGTCCACACTTTTTTTTTAGCCGCTTGGGCTGCAATCGCATGTTTTAATTGACTGTAGTGGAGCCAGCCGGACGCTGGTAACTGAAACTCACTCTGTAACTGTGGCAACGATTTCATAATTCCTCCGTCCAATATCTGATGCATGTATATTACACCCTTGCCTCTCCACTCCTCAATATTTCCCATTTTCTGAATCTCCGAGAGATTACTGTTATCCCAGATAGGTGTAAACTTAATTAACCGGGTCACCCCTCTCACCCTTTTCAGCCTATCCCAGGTTTTGTTTATAAGTGCCATTGTAGGAGACGTTCCACCCAAGATCCCCACCACACCATCCTCTAGTCCCATTACCAATGGACTTCTACCCACTATGTATTCCAGCACTTCTTTAATCCCCCCATCTTTCTCTCGATCAGACCAGCCCCTGAGGTGTTGACATTGCGCCGCCATATAATACAATTCCGGATTTGGGATTGCTAGACCCCCCCCCCCCCTCATCTTTCGGCCTTTGTAAAGTCTCTAATCGCACCCTAGGCTGCTTTTTACCCCACACCAGGTCCCTAAACAGCGAGTTTATCACTTTAAATCTTTTCTTTGAAATACAAACAGGGGCATTGTGCAGTATGTATAGGAGTTTATGCATTACTACCATCTTTAGTAAATTAACCCAACAACTGACAAATGTAGCTTGTTCCAGGCATCCACTTTGGCTCTCAATTTTTTAAGAAGCGGCAATAAGTTCACCTGTATGTATTTTTCTACTGGCAGAGATATCTGGATACCTAGATATTTAAATTCGTCCACACTCTTCAATTTGTTAGCCCCAGTATCATCATTTGTCCAGGCTACTTCCCCATCCACTTTAAAGAGGCTCGATTTAGACCAATTAATGGTCAGTCCCGAAACTTCTCCAAATTTCTCTATTATCTGCATGGCATGATCCAATGAAGCTGACGGATCCCCCAAGAAAAGTAATAAATCGTCAGCATAAAGAGCTATTTTCTGGGGGGCGTAGCCAGCAGGCAGCATGAGCGGTCGCATTTGAGAGCAGCTCCGCAGTCCAACGCTGATATATTCTATTAATCCTGCCGAAATTGGTGCCTAAATACACCTCCGGATTGCCTGTGGTGCGGTGGTCATTCTGATCGGTAATATGAGTAGAGGTCGCAGTGCTGCGGCGGCTGAGAAGCTGAAGAAATTTGCCCGAGACTCCCAGCAAGATGGCGCCGGCAAACAGGCAGAGCGGGAAGCCAGTGAGGCGGAGGAGGAGGAGAACATGGAGGCCGGATCCAAGGAATCGCAGGAGCTGACCTTGCAGCAAGTCACTACGCAATTACTTGCCGCGATCCAGGATTCAAAAGTGTCGCTAATGGGTAAAATTGAGGAGATTAAGATCGATGTGGGTCTCCTCAGGCTGGATTTGCAAAATCTGAGAGAGCGGGTAAAGGAGACGGAGCGGCGGATCTCCACGCTGGAGGACGACGCAAGAGCGACGCCAGGCAGATTGTCCATTTTGGAAAGCGCGGCAAACAACTGGGCGCAGAGGGCTGATGATCTGGAAAATCGCCTGCGTCGCAACAATTTAAGAATCCTAGGGATGCCGGAGAGAGCAGAAGGGAGCGACCCATGTAAGTTCATGGAAACATGGCTTTCCGAAACTTTCCCTGATGCGACGCTCTCAGCGGCCTTCGCCATAGAAAGAGCCCACCGGGTGCCGGCCAGACCACCTCCTCCAGGAGCGCAGCCCAGACCCCTCCTGGCCCGACTGTTGAGCAGCAGGGATAGAGATGCGATCCTTGGTGCGGCGAGACGCAAGGGCCCGATCTTACACAACAACGCTCCCATATTGATCTTCCCTGACTTCTCTGCGTCTCTTCAGAAAACAAGGGCATCCTTCATCCAAGTGAAAAAACGCCTTCGAGAACACCAAATTGCTTACTCCATGATCTTCCCAGCCCGTCTCAGAGTGGTTCATCAAGAGCGCTCCCTTTTCTTTACTTCTCCTGCGGAGGCGGATGATTGGATCAACACACTGAAGAGGAAGCGCTGATGCGTTGCAGTTATGGGCGATGCCTGGAGGGTCGTTGTTGTGCTGGCTTCGTGGTTTTGATCCACTTATTTCTTCTTCTCCGGAGTGAGGTCGGTAATGCGATTCTAATTCCTGGGACGTCGTGTCTGAAATCGCTGTTGCGATCGCTTTATGATCATCCTATGCAGGTATTCGGCGTCCCTTGTTACTGAAGGCGCGAAATATTTTTGTTTTCTTCTCCTCTTCTGTCATGTGAGTGGAGCGGGGCTCGGGATCGCCGTTGCGTCCGCGCCCTGATCTCCTGGTTCCAGGACGCTGAGAAGCTGATGAACTTATCAGGATGCGCTGGTGCGCTTGTGGCCCTCCGGAAGCTTGTGAGCTACTGGGTGCGATTATTTTTGGCCTTCCATTGAGCCGGTTTCCAGGTCGGCCCCCCTCGGGTCTGGGTAGCTGGAGGTCGCGTCTTTGGATGTGACGTGGCCTGCAATCATTGCTAAGTCCAGTTTGAGCTCCAGATCACTCGGTCGCAGGTGCGTCGCTGGTGGGACCGGACCGAGGTGAAATCAGGCGGGACTTGGGCCAGACCGCTGTTGCGGCACCAAGAACACTTTCAAGCGAACTCGTGTCACCCTGTATCTTTTGATCTAACATGGGACTTTATTTTGGGTTCGCAACATTTGGTAACGCACTTAAGTTCATAATGCTGAATTTTGTTTTTAGAGCTGTATTAAGTTTCTAAGGTCACCATACATCATAATATCTTATAACCTAAGGTTACCTGCAAATTTTCCTCTCATCTCCTCCACACTTCCATTCCTTCTCTCCCCCTCCCCCCTTTTTGCTTAACTCCTCATCCCACCCTCCTACCCCCCTCTTGTTCCCTTACTCCCCTTCTTCTCTAAGTCTCCCCCTTGCTCCTCTCTCCAGCTTCCCCCTTCACCCTTCCTCCCCCCCCCAGGTTCCTCCCATTTTTGCCCTCCGCTACCTCTTTTCCTCCTCACATCTCTATATTCTCTCTCCCTCATCTTTCTTTTTATCTCTTATCCCCTTTTTTTTTTTTTTTCTTCTTTCTTTCTCTCTTCTCTCCCTTATTTCTATACCCATCTATTCTTGGTCCTTTTTATTTATGCATGATTTAAGGATATGTTGCAGGGTAATTCAATTTATTGGACTGCAGGAGAAGCTTAAGTCCTTGTTTGAGGACACCCCCGTACCAAGTACACCATCTAGCCACCTTGGTTCACCCTAGTCGTTGCTAGGGAAAAATCTCTCCTGGTCGCACTACTGGACCAGTTCTTATCGGCTGTGTGAGTGCAGCCGATTGTTTGTATTTAAGGGTACGTTTACCTAAGTTCTACTGTAGGTTAAGTTTTTGACATTTTCCATTCAATTTAGCAAGTGGTATCTTTCAATGGCTTTAAACTTGATGACATGGAATGTCAGGGGACTGGGCACATCCAGGAAAAGGGTGGCAGTATTTGCACATATCAAAAGATCCAAAGCTCAGATTGTATGTTTAAAAGAGGCCCATTTATTGTTGGAGACCACTAGAGTGCTTCAGAAGCCTTGGGTTCAATGGTCAGCTCATTCTGTTCATTCCTCATATTCTAGGGGAGTATCGGTACTAATCCACAAAACACTGCGGTGGGACCCAGGTAAGATTATAAAGGATAATGATGGGAGGTATGTGTTTATCCAGGCTCATATCGATGGGGTAATAATAGTGATCCTGGCCATATACATCCCCCCCCGCGATGGGAATCTCGATTCTGTATGAGGCCGCTAAGTTTGCCTCACAATTCTCACAAGCTTTGGTGCTCTGCATGGGGGACTTTAATTTGATTAATAACCCAGGACTGGATAGATTCAGCACCCGACAGGTCCCGATCTCCCCTACGATACAAACTAGACTGAGTGCATTCCTACAGGAGGTGGGATGGTGCGACATGTGGCGGTTTTACAACCCAGTACTGAGAGAATATACATGTTATACTCCCGGGAAGAACTCTTTATCTCGAATTGATTACATCTGTGGAAACAAGAGTCTGTGCCCATATACAATCGGTATGTCACCTGCCCAGATCAGTATCAGATCACTCCCCGGTATTTGTAGGCATTAAATGGGAAGGATGTAAATCTCGTAAAATGTCACGGAAGATTAACCCTTGGTGGCTTTCACTCTTTGGAACCAATGATAGGATTCCTGATCAGCTCAGGGCATACACTGAGACGAACTCCGTGGAAGAGAATCACTCGGCCTATTGGGATGCGCTTAAGGCGTATTTGAGGGGATGCTGTCACTCCTCTATCTCCTATCTCAAGAAACAGGCGGCCAAAGAGGAGGAGGAATTGGGCACTCAAAATAGAGTGCTCGAACATAGATTCACCTCGGACCCTTCTGAGGAAAACAGATCTCAATGGCTACAGGCTGGGAGGAAATATCTTTTGTACTTGCAAGATAAGGCTAAGAGACATGTCTTCTTCACGAACCAGAGATATTTTGAGCAAGGGAACCGATCTAGTAGTTTACTAGCGTTCTTGGTGCACCAATCCAATAGCTCACCTGCGGTCCTTAAGATTAGAGACCCTAGCGGCGAATCAGTCACTTCCGTCAATGGTATTCTGGAGGTGTTCTTGGACTTCTATAGGAACCTATATGAGTTCAGGCTGACCGTGTCAAGGGAGGAGATCGCTGATTATTTACGAGATCTGGAGTTTCCCAGATTGACTTTGGCCCAGAGATCGGCCTTGGATGAGCCCATTAGTATGGAGGAGATGGTGGAGGCGATGGGAGCCATCAATAGGGGTAGGGCGTCTGGGCCAGACGGACTACCGATTGAGATATTTGAGAAATATCAGGGGGAGCTGGCTCCAGCCCTCCTGGAGACGGTTGAGGCTTCGTTCCGCAGGGGACGGTTGCCTGACTCTTTTTATGAGGCAACCATCGTTCTACTATTGAAACCAGATAAGGACCCATTGGACTGTGTCTCGTACAGACCGATCTCTTTGTTGAACTCTGATTATAAAATTCTTACCAAAATACTAGCAACTAGACTCAACAAAGTGATCTCCTCCATAATACATGAGGATCAGTCTGGATTTATTCCGGGTAGAAGTACTTCGGATAACCTGAGGAGGGCGCAGGTGGTCTTACAGATGGGCACCAAGTTAGAGGAGGATTGGGCTCTGGTCTCACTGGATGCGGCCAAGGCCTTTGACTCTATAGAATGGCCATATCTGCTGGAGGTATTGCGGGCATTTGGTTTCGGCAACGAATTCATTAGATGGATTGAGATTATATATAAAGCTCCATCTGCTAACATTCAGGTGGGTGGCGGGGTGTCGGAAACTTTTCCTTTGGGGAGGGGAACCAGACAGGGATGTCCCCTATCCCCTCTCCTGTTCGCCCTTGCCATGGAACCGTTGGCGGTGCGCATTCGGGCGGACCCAATTTGCCGGGGAGTGAGGCACCGTAAGGGAGATGAATGCTTGTCTCTGTATGCAGACGACCTGCTATTGTTTGCGTCTTATCCGGATTCCTCCATTCCTAGAGCCGTGGAACTAATTGACCGATTCGGGGAGTTCTCGGGTCTGTCAATAAACTGGTCAAAGTCGTACCTCCTCTTTCTGTCTCGGGACAGAGAAGAAACGGCGAACACCCGCATATGTAGGGTTCCAGTAGTGGATCATTTTAAATACCTTGGGATTATACTGGCGGGAAGCCCTTCGGAGAGGATAGCAAGAAATATTGCCCCCCTGTTATCGCACCTCGGGGAGAAATTTAATAGATGGAGCCAACTCCCGCTCTCAGTGGCGGGAAGGATTAACCTCCTTAAAATGATAGTGCAACCAAAGTGTCTTTATATTACCCAGCATGTATTTGTACAGATTCCCCGCTCTTTCTTTCGGTCCCTGGAATCCTTAATGATCACCTTTGTCTGGGGCACATCCAGATCGAAGGTCCAATTGGCCAAATTACAGAGACCCAAAGACATGGGGGGTATGGCCCTTCCTGATCTTTATATATACTACCTGGCCGGACAATTGAAATATCTGGGTCAATGGACACTTCCTGGGGTAAGGGGTTCTCCGGAGGGACTCTTGGCAGAGTTCACAGGTGTGGATCTCCTATGGCCACTATTGACAGATCACAAGAAGGCCCCTGAGGGTCGTGTCCTCCCGATACACAAACTAGGGGCCAGGATCTGGAAAGAGGCTAAAGCCATATTCGGATTTTATGATATACCAACTGAGACCCCCTTATGGGATAACCTGGACCTTCCACACTTTTGTGGGTTGCCGGGGTTTGGTGAATGGAGGAATCGCGGAATAGTCTCCCTGGGATCACTTGTCCGGGATGGTGAACTCCGCCCCTTTGCACAACTGCGTACGGAATTCGATCTGCCGGAATCTCATGGGTTTCAGTATCTTCAGATCAGGCACGCCTTTCGGGCTCAGTTCTCTGGTCGTGGGGTTAGATTCTCTTCCTTTCCAGTCATTGGAATTATTAGATCGCAGGGCCCTGGCGGTCTTATTTCCAAACTATACTCCTCACTTATTCGGGCCAAAGCCATGAACAGTCCTCTTTCTGTCCGGGAGAGGTGGAGTGCCAGGATCTCTAAAATTGATGATGTAGTGTGGGACGACATTGTCGAATCCCACACATTGGTTTCTCCCGCAATTAATAATAGACTGATTCAGTTATATATAATATACCAGAGTTATATCACTCCCCAGAGACTGAAAAAGACAAATAATTTGGTGGGGGTGGGTTGTCCGAGATGCGGGAGAGACGGTGCAGATTTCTGGCACATGATATGGGATTGCCGGGTCATTCTGTCCTATTGGAGTGAGGTTGTAACGACTCTTTCCACCATACTTCAAAAAGCGGTTACTATGTGCCAAATCCTGTGTCTATTTGGGGTGGTAGATGTACACTCCTGGTCCCAAGATGAAAATCTATTAATAAAAAAGGTCCTGTTTCTGGCCCGGAAGGGCATTATACTGAATTGGATGAGCACTCATCCCCCAACTAGAGCCTCTTGGATTGCATTGGTAAATGCTATAATGCCGTTAGAACACTTTGTATATAAGACGAGAGGTTCTTTACATAAATTTGACAAAATATGGGGTAGATGGTTGGGATCGCCTTTGACCGGAGGATCACCCGGTTCCCTGACTGATAACCTACAGGCATTATTATCGCAGTAATAATCGATAATGCTCCAGTGAGGGGAAAGGAGAAAACATGCGATCCATGAAACTCCGTATCAGTGATATGACGAGGTCCCTGAAACCTGGGTTGCACATTCCTTGTTAACATGGGCTTTTTGCCCCAGGATGTATATGCCTCGCGAGCTGACACCTTTTGAAATGTTTACTGTACTAAGGCCATGCTGAAAGCAATAGACGTTGACTTGATTGTTGTTGCTTTCTTACTCTGCTTATTAACCAATTTACAATTATTTTTACGGTACAAATTGCTGATTTATCCTTTGCTGTAATGATTTACTTAACCTTCAATAAAACGAGTTTAAAAAAAAAAAAAAAAAAAAAAAAAGAGCTATTTTCTCCTCTAAATGCCCATACCTAAATCCATGGATCTCCTTTGATTTCCTAATGGCCGCCGCCAGAGGCTCTATTGCAATAGCAAATAGGAGCGGCGATAGTGGGCAGCCCTGCCTTGCTCCCCGGTGCAACTCAAACGCTGAGGAGGTCATACCGTTAACTAACTTTAGCAGTAGGCCAATTATACAACAGCTGCACCCACTTTACAAACCGTGGGCCAAAACCCATATGTTGCAACACTTTCCACAGATACCCCCACTCAACACTATCGAATGCTTTCTGGGCATCTAGCGAAGCGATCACCCTCCGGCCAGGGTTGTCAGGCGGCAACTGTAGATTAAGATATAATCTCCTGATGTTAGCAGCTGTCGACCTATTGGCCATGAACCCTGATTGGTCCATATGTATTAGGTTAGATATAACTCCAGTCAGCCGGTTTGACAACACCTTAGCTAGAAGCTTCACGTCCGCTGTTAATAACGAGATTGGTCTATATGAGTCTGGAAGCCTCGGATTTTTATCCTCCTTAGGAATTACTACTATTATTGCTTCTCTCATAGATTCAGGCAATACACCCTCCCCCTCCGCCACCTCAAAGACTTTCAATAGTTTGGGTAATAGGATTTCTTCTGTTTATAAATTTCAACTGGTAGCCCGTCTGCAACCGGTGCCTTGTCATTGCCCATGCCATGCAGAGCGCCCTCCAGTTCATCAATAGTAATAGGTGACTCCAGTTTATCTCTATCCGCCACAGACAACACCGGAAGCTCACCTCGCTCAAGAAATGAGTCCACCTCTTCCACCCTCATCTCTCTGCTAGAAGAATATAGCATGCGATAGAAATCTTTAAAGACCCCAAGGATCTCCTCAACCTCAGTGACCTGTGTCCCCTCCACTGTGTCCATACCATGCACAATGCACAATGAACTACTCCTTTGAGCTGCAGCCATGACCGATAATAGATGACCAACTTTTTCTCCCTCCTCATAAAAATGCAATTTTTGGAATGCCTGCTTCCTTACTGCCTTCTCCAAAAGCATCTTATTAACCTGTTCGTGCGCCTGCCTAAGATTTTGCTTCGCGTCCGTAGTTTTTTTCCGAATTGCTTCAAGCTCTGCCTTATCTAAGGCCTCCAGGCCATCTTTCTCATCCAGCCTCCTCTGTGTTTTACGTTTACAGATATCCCTGAACAGGAGCCCCCTTAGGTATGCCTTCATCGCATCCCATACCACCATGGGACCAGTGCTACCCTCGTTGTGGATAAAGAATTCCCCGAGATCCCGTTCTATATTCCCCATATTAATATGACAGATCCATGCTGGATGAAGCTTCCACTCTCCCCTCCTTACACCTGTCAGGATCCCCCGTCGTATGGACACTAGAATCGGGCTATGATCTGAAATCACTCTTGTCAGATATTGCACGTCGCCTATCATTACATCCATCAGATCACTAGCTAGAGCCATGTCAATGCGGGACAGAGTGTTATGCGAAGCCGAATAACAAGAGAAGCAGGATACCCTCCCATTCCTCACTCGCCAGGCATCCACCATTCCAAGTTCCCCAATAAGAGTGCCAAACGAAGTCATCCAACTATCCTGGATACCTGGAGGTCTACTACTCCTATCCCAGTACAGATTCATCACACTATTGAAGTCCCCCACCAGTAAAAAAAGGGATTACTCCCCCCTTCTCAGAGAACTCACTTATCTCCCTTAGTTTGGTGCACATATATGGAGGTGGTATATATATTGCAGCTATACACATGAGTCTGCCAAATATTTTACACTTGACGGCCACACACTGTCCCTCTTTATCCACATACACTTCTATCTCTTCATATTGCACAGAGTTATGGATCAGCAGTGATACACCCCTTGCATAGTTGGAAAAGGTGGAATGATAGGCCTTCTGCACCCATCTCCTATTTAAAACATGCGTTGTCTCCTTTGTTAGATGCGTTTCTAGTAGACATATTACTGACGGGTTCTGGTCTTGAACATATTTAATTATTGCCGCTCTCCTAGACCTATCTGATAACCCTCTAATATTCCAACTCAACACCTTAATTCTATCCCCCATTATCCCACCCAGTAAAACCATCAAACCTTGTAGTATCTCCCCATGCTGCCTCTACCCTACCCCTTTCCCCCCTCCCCCACTGCCTCCCACCACTTCCTGTTTTTGAGTACTCCCGTGAAGCATCGGGTTTTCCAAACCTGGTCCATAATCCCTACTAAATTCCCCCCACCTCCCTCGCCTTCCCCTCTTAGACACATTTTAAAACTCGTTCCTTTTCCAACAATTCTCCACTCCCACCCTTTCTATGTATAATCATATTCCACTCAACCAATATAACAGTAAAATGGCGAACAGTAATTAAACTGGAATCTCAAATTGTAAACACCACCACCGCGCCTAATTAGGCAGTCCTCATGTCCTGGGAAGCTCACATCAAACCCTTCGCATTCCCCCTGCATACTACCTCAATCTCAAAGGGAAGGAGGAAAAAAAAAGGGAGAAAAGAAAGAAAAAACAAGAAGGGTCCCCTGTAAGCTCCTAAGGATGTCGTAGAGTCTCAGCCGGCCTTCTCCAGCACACTGCAGATTCAGACAGTCAGCTCATTCCTTCAAACGAATCCGCTTTTTGTTTGCGTCCAACCACTGCATGGCTTCCTCCGGAGTTGTAAAAAAGTGCACCCGCTCCAACGCCGTCACTCTTAGCTTTGCCGGGAACATCATTGAGTATTGCACCCCAATCTCTTGCAGGCGCCTCTTTACTCCTGTAAAAGTCATACGTAGCTTTTGAACAGAAATGTCCGGGTATATGGAAATTCTCTGGCCGTCAATCATAAGATCCTCCATGTCTCTTGCCTTTCGCAGTATAGTGTCCCTGTCCCTGTAGTTGAGGAGCTTGGATAGCATAGTGCGAGGGCCCCTGCCTGCTGGTTGTGGCTGCATCGGGACTCTGTGTGCACGTTCCACGGCATAGAGCTTGGATAAGACATTAGCACCAATTTTCCCCCTGAGCCAGTCTTCTACATATTCAGTGGAGTTTCTTCCTTCCGCTTTCTCAGGGATGCCGACAATCCGGATGTTATTCCTTCTAGAGCGATTCTCTAAATCATCATTTTTTGCCATGATTTCAGCTATCTGCTGTGCAAATGTTTTTTCAGACTTTTGTAGTTTTGTAATATGATCCTCTGTTATCCCCACTCTTTCCTCCACAGCTCCTGTTCTCAGGTCTGCTTTTTTGAGGTCTTAATGCCAGCAACCTCTGCCTGTAATCCCTTAACTTGCTTTGTCAGGGTAGTCAGAGCTTCTTTACAAAAAGACACCACTGCAAAAATGTCCTTTAAAGTGAGGTTTTCTGGAGACTCCTCTGCACTATGTGCTTTCTCCACTTCTCCTGTATTATCTTGCTGCTTTTCACCATCCCCCATCTCATCAGAGCTGGCATTGTCTTCCCCCTCCTTTCCTTTCTCACCTCTGTTATCTATATGCTGACGTGATTTCTCTGGAGTCCAGGCAAACTTCTCCAGCCTTGCTGCGACCTGCATCCTCTGCTGACAGGCTGCATTAACTTTCTCAGCTTCCTGCCTTATCATGGCACCATCTTGAGAGCTAGGGACTTTCTCGCCTCCATTATCTTTTTGCCTGTGACGGACCATGGCACCGCTCTGCATCCACCAGACTCACCGCAGACAAGTCCTCACCACCGTATCTTCCTGACATCCGGCTGAGGCAGTGATAACAGCGGTGTTCAGGTATTTATCATGGGTGTTTGCAGGAGAGCTCCACAGACACGTCTCCTCACATTGCCGTCCAGGCCACGCCCCCTCCTGCTCCCTCTTGACCAGCTACAATCTGGCTTCCGACCACATCACTACTGAAACTGCCCTAACCAAAGACACCAATGATCTTCTAACCGCCAAAGCCAAGTGACACTACTCTATCCTCCTCCTCCTGGACCTGTCCTCTGCCTTCGACACAGTAGACTATTCTTTCCTACTACAGATTCTCTCATCTCTGGGCATCACAAACTTGGTCCTATCTTGGATCTCCTCATACCTAACCGACCAAACTTTCAGCGTCTCCCACTCTCACACCTCTTCCTCATCTCGCCGTCTATCTGTCGGTGTCCCTCAAGGCGCAGTTCTTGGACCCCTACTGTACTCCATCTACACCTTCGGCCTCGGACACCTCATAGAGTCCCACGGCTTTCAGTATCATCTCTATGCCGATGACACACAGATCTACCTCTCTGCACCTGACATTACCTCTCTACTAACCAAAATTCCACAATGTCTGTCTATTTCATCCTTCTCTGCGCGATTCCTAAAGCTTAACATGGACAAAAAAAGAGTTCATTGTCTTTCCTCCTCCTCACTCATCTCCTCCAACAAGCCTTTCCATCAAACTTGATGGTTGCTCACTCTCCCCAGTTTCACAAGCTCGTTGCCGTGGAGTAACCCTCGACTCTGCTCTCGCCTTCAAGCCACACATCCAAGCCCCCTTCACCTCATGCAGACTACAGCTCAAAAATATCTCCCGGATCCGTGCTTTCCTTAACCAAGAATCAGCAAAAACATTAGTGCATGCCCTCATCTCCCGCCTCGACTACTGCAACCTCCTGCTCTCTGACCTCCCTTCCAATACTCTTGCACCCCTCCAATCTATTCTAAACTCTGTGACCCGCTTAATCCACCTCTCCCCTCGCTATTCCCCAGCCTCGCCACTCTGCCAATCCCTTCACTGGCTTCCCATCACCCAACGACTCCAGTTCAAAACATTAACCATTACATACAAAGCCATCCACAACCTGTCTCCTCCTTACATCTGTGACCTAGTCTCCCGGTACCTACCTGCACGCAACCTCAGATCCTCACAAGATGTCCTTCTCTACTCCTCTCTTATCTCCTCTTCCCAGAATCACATACAAGATTTCTCCCATGCCTCCCCCATACTCTGGAACGCGCTACCTCAGCATATCAGACTCCCCCCTACTGTGGAAAGCTTCAAGAGGAACCTCAAAATCCATCTCTTCCAACAAGCCTACAACTTACAATAACCCTCAGTCCAGCACACCACTGCGCAACCAGCTCTGACCTCACCTATTGTACCATCACCCATTCCCTGTAGACTGTGAGCCCTCACGGGCAGGGTCCTCTCTCCTCCTATTCCAGGCTGTTTTGTACTGTTAATGATTGTTGTACATATACCCTCTTTCACTTGTAAAGCGCCATGGAATAAATGGCGCTATAATAATAAATAATATTAATAATAAACCTTTTATTTTTCTCTAGTCACCCTCCACTCTCCGCCCTAATAGGGACAGGAAACACAAAGAGGTTAAATAACTCCTCCCCATCTCCAGTGTTGTTTACTGTCCCTATGGGGCATGAAGAGGTTATCTGCGGTGCTTCCGTGGCCGGTGATGAGAACACCGCATACATACTTCCTTATCAACCGGGCAGCTGAGGTCTTAACCTGCTTCCTCCTCCAGATTCGGGATCTGCCTGCGCCTCCAGCACCTCTTGGAGGTAAAATGGAGCAGGCTGACTCGCCGGGGGCCTCCCTGAGTTCTGCGGCACTTCCTCCTCTCACGCGCGGTGGCTATCGGGCGCTCCTTGCCAGCATCACTTCCGGATTTCATGCGTTCCACTGTGGAACACACGCTCGATCACAGCCCCTTGGCAGTAAACCAGGCACTCGCCCCGTTAGGTGGTCCGTGCCCCCCCCCCGACCGATGGAGGAGGTGGAGTCACCCACACAGTGGGAAGCCTGGATATCATCCGGACTGCATAAAGATCCCAGTGAGCGCACTCTCCAGGCTGAACTGAGGATGGAGGGCGATCGCTCTACCCACTCTGCTTCTGTGGAGCCCAGCACAGCCCCCGGTTCAGTGAGTATACACCAACTTGGGGGAAGGACGGGGGAGACAAGAATGTGGATCGCCATTTTTTTTTTTTTCCTTGTCTTCCTTCCCTAAGCGCGCGCGTGTAGTTGGGCGGGCCAGCATGTCAGCCAATCCCAGACACACACACAGCTAAGTGGACTTTTAGCCAGAGAAGCAACGGCATGTGTGATAGGATGTCCATGTCACATGTCCCTGCATTATAAAAACGAGTATCTGCCCGTCCGGACGCCATTATCTCTTCTGCGTCCTTGGTGTCAGTCACCGCTGGCGCAGCTCCTATCTCCGATACTGCTGTGTACGCTCTATACACAGCGCTGTACAGAATAGGGATAGCACTTTCTATCAGTCCTTTTAAGGGCTAATACCGGCAGGGTCAGAGCCATAGGTGACATGTCCGTGAAAACAGAGTTTAACAGCTACACAAGATGACAGCGTCTGTGTAGCTAAGGTCAGGGATTTCCTCGCTGCATTTCCCCATTAGGAGGGATAGAAAGGCAGGCTTCCTTTCCTCTACCCAGAGACCCACAACCCTGCCACTGTACCCTCCTGCCCTTTGCACACTCAAACTCATTGTTACTAAGCCATTATACTAGCAAACACTGAGTGAACTTAGTGGCATCCTAAACGTGGCTGTTGGACTTCTGTATTGTCCCACTAGTGCAAAGATATTTGCAGCACGTCTGCCTGCATTGCACACTCAAACTCATTGTTACTAAGACATTATAATACCAAAAATTGAGTAAACTTAGTGGCATACAAGAACTGGCTGTTGTACTCCATTAGTGCCTCACTGGTGCAAATCTATGTGCAGCACCTCTGCATGACACCCTCCTGCTCTGTTTTTAATAAGCTATAATGATAGCAAAAAATGCTGCCATTTAGTGGCATACAAGAACTGGCTGTTGTACTCCATTAGTGCCCCACTGGTGCAAATCTATGTGCAGCACCTCTGCATGACACCCTCCTGCTCTGTTTTTAATAAGCTATAATGATAGCAAAAAATGCTGCCATTAGTGGCATACAAGAGCTGGCTGTTGGACTTCTGTATTGTCCCACTAGTGCAAAGATATTTGCAGCACGTCTGCCTGCATTGCACACTCAAACTCATTGTTACTAAGACATTATACTAGCAAACACTGAGTGAACTTAGTGGCATACAAGAACTGGCTGTTGTACTCCATTAGTGCCTCACTGGTGCAAATCTATGTGCAGCACCTCTGCATGACACCCTCCTGCTCTGTTTTTAATAAGCTATAATGATAGCAAAAAATGCTGCCATTTAGTGGCATACAAGAACTGGCTGTTGTACTCCATTAGTGCCCCACTGGTGCAAATCTATGTGCAGCACCTCTGCATAACACCCTCCTGCTCTGTTTTTAATAAGCTATAATGATAGCAAAAAATGCTGCCATTTAGTGGCATACAAGAACTGGCTGTTGGACTTCTGTATTGTCCCACTAGTGCAAAGATATTGCAGCACGTCTGCCTGCATTGCACACTCAAACTCATTGTTACTAAGACATTATAATACCAAAAATTGAGTAAACTTAGTGGCATACAAGAAGTGGCTGTTGTACTCCATTAGTGCCCCACTGGTGCAAATCTATGTGCAGCACCTCTGCATAACACCCTCCTGCTCTGTTTTTAATAAGCTATAATGATAGCAAAAAATGCTGCCATTTAGTGGCATACAAGAAGTGACTGTTGGACTTCCATTAGTGTCCCATTGGTGCAAATCTATTTGCAGCACCTCTGCATGACACCCTCATGCACATTTTGCTACGCTAATGTTATAGCAAACTCAGGGAATTCATTGCTGCATTTGATAATTCGGAGGGATAGAAAGTGAGGCTTCCTTTATCTTTTCCTTCTGTTCATAGACAGCATCTCCAAGTCCACACCCGAAGAGCAATTTCTCCTCCACGTCTAAGTGTGGAGAGGCAGCTAGTGCGCATGTGTGTGCCGATTTACCCCAGCCGCAGCCTAACTACAGTGTTTCGCCTAGTGAGTATGCTCAGCCTGACTGTGCCATTCCTGAGGCTAAGTCTTCATTTCGGGATACAGCGCATGCTCCCACACTTAGTGTGAAAAGCCTCTTTGCACAGGTACTTGCATTCCGTGCCGGGTCTAAGTCCTGTGTTGTGCCTAGACACCATGCTAAAGCTGATAGTCTTTTTTCGGAGACTGTATTTCATGCTACTGAGCATGCTCAGGCACTTACTGCATCAGAGACTAGGTCCGGTAATGAACTCTTTGGCACTGCCCCTGATGTGGGGGACCCATATAGACCACAGGGCATCAGATGTCCTGACGATGTGGCCAGGCCACTCCCAAATGGCTTACAGAGGCCCACCCTTATGACTTGTGACCTCATTATTGATGGTCAGACGATGACTGGTGAGGTGTTTGTGTCGTGGCAGCCATGAGGTCATTATTGAAGTTGCGGTTCCAAATAGAACGCTAGTTATGCCACTCATGATGTGTCACTCTGCTTTTGTCTTCAGGAGGTGCATTGTGGTCCACCCTAGTTTGGGGCGGACCCAGGTTATAAAACGGGCTGGAGCCAACAAGGAGGTGCGCAGTCTTCTATTATTCTCCGAAAGAGCACACCTCCATGTGTTGAACCCATTGCGGCTTTAGGCCAGAGGTAGGCAGTGATAGGGCGTCGATGCAGGCCGCCACCACAGTTGGTAACGCAGAACGGTTAAGACCAGCTCCTGTACTACAAGTCCTGCTTGTGCAGCTCAGTGGCATTAACAGGCCTGCTGCTGCTGATGCGCCTGCTGTCCACAGGTGTGGCCCCAATGCACACGGTCAGCATACTCAATGGCCCCTGTGATGTTAAAGGGAACCAATCATCAGGATTTTCGTGTATAAGCTGCAGCCAGTGCAGTACTGGCACTATCATGCACAGTGTGTACATACCATTGGGGTGCAGCTCGGGTGTTTAGGCAGTGAAATTCATCTTTATAAAGTTTGAAATTTCGTGCACTTTTTGATTGACGTGTGCACCTCTCTGTTAATGTCCGGGCGGGTTATGCAGGAGTTCCCCGCCCCCCCACCAGCCTGTTCCTCCCTCTCTCCTGATGTCCGGGCGGGTTATGCACGTGTTCCCCGCCCCCCCGCGCCGCCTGTTCCTCCCTCCCTCCCTCTGGCTGTATGTAAATATCTAATCTTCAGAAACATGGCGCCGGAGTGGGCCTCTGCGCACAGCGCTTATCTCCGGCGCCATGTTTCTGAAGCCCGCATCACACAGCTTGGTATTAGAGGGCGGCGCATGCGCCCTCGCTCCTTCAGATCCCGTTGTGACCGCAGGAGCGAGCGCGATCACAACAGGACTGCAGAACAGCTGACCAGAGGACGCGATTACCTGCTGCTCCTGTATCGTGCCGCCCCAGGACACCGGGCCAACACACCAGCCGGTGTGACATCGCTGTGGCGCCGCCCTCTCAGACACCAACTTGTGTAATGCGGGGGCTTCAGAAACATGGCGCCGGAGATAAGCGCTATGCGCAGAGGCCCACTCCGGCGCCATGTTTCTGAAGATTAGATATTTACATACAGCCAGAGGGAGGGAGGAAGGAACAGGCAGCACGGGGGGCGGGGAACACGTGCATAACCCGCCCGGACATCAGGAGAGAGGGAGGAACAGGCTGGTGGGGGGGCGGGGAACTCCTGCATAACCCGCCTGGACATTAGCAGAGAGGTGCACACGTCAATCAAAAAGTGCACGAAATTTCAAACTTTATAAAGTTGTATTTCACTGACTAAACACCCGAGCTTCCCCCTGATGGTATATACACACTGTGCCTGATAGTGCCAGTACTGCACTGGCTGCAGCTTATACACGAAAATCCTGATGATTGGTTCCCTTTAACAGGGAATTCCTGGGCTGAGTGGGCGTGTGGACCCTGTGACGCTAACAGGGCTCCCAGTCTCCAGATCCCAGTGGCGTCTAACTCGGTTCAGGCTACTATTAGTTTCATAGCCACACAGATCTGTATCCTCCACCTAACCTTCCAGTTGCCAACCTCTCCTTTTCCATCTGGGAGCACGGTGGACATTGACTGCTGATAGGGATATATACCTTTCTCTTTCTTTTCTTATTAATTTTCGTTATATAGCAGTAACATAGTATATACCACCTTATCCAAATCTGCCAGTCCCACCATAACAGATGGTGTTTCTTCATCAAATGTTACTTTTGCTTAACCACCAAACCCACGGACAAAAACTTTTTTCCCCTTTCCAACACAACTGTTCCCCTTTCCACCAGCATCTGTCCTTTTTCAACTCATTTGGTATATGACCAAAAGTGCAACTCTGCAGGGACACCGTACTCAATGCCATCTCAGCACAGCAGCCAGCCCTCGGTCCCTCAGATGTGGACAAGTAAAAGACCATTTCCTCCTATCCATGACAAAGCGTTGAGATTCACTCTGTGCAGCACTGGTGTTTACTGGAAAAGCAGATCTAAGAATCCGTACCACCTTCTGCAGATACTCCTGTATATGTGCGTCCTTTTTATGGCAGGAATTATTTCGCCAAATTTTGTCTTGTACCAGGGATCTAACAGTGTGGCAACCCAGTAGTTAGCATTACTTCGAATTCGTACAATCCGAGGGTCATGTTGTAGGTAGTGCAGAAAGAAGGCGCTCATGTGTCTTGTGCATCCAGGAGGACCAAGTCCTTGGTGTGTTGGTGGCAGAGAGGTGAGAATCGTGCTTCCTTCCTCTGCCCTCTCCCCCCAACCTCGCACAACCGAAATGTGAGCAAGCTCTCACTCATCTGCTGAGTCTTCCATGCCCATCGCCAGTTCGTCCTCCATTTCTTCATGGGTTCCTGCACCTTCCTCAACAATTTTTGCTGATACTATGCGCCCTTGTTAATCCCTCTCCCCCACCATGACTGCCGCCAAGGTGCCGCTCACCGTCTGGACCTTGTAGATCTTATTGTCCCTTCTGCATATGACTCCTCCTGTACTTCCTCCCCTTCCTCTTGGACCAACACCTGACTCCGAATAATGCTTACAGTGTGCTCCATCTTGTAGATGACTAGAATTGTCACGCTGAGAATGGCATCGCCAGTGCAAAACATCTTCGTCGACATTTGTAAACTGTGTAGAAGGGTGCATAGGTCCTTGATCTGACACCACTCCAGCAACGGGATCTGCACCACCTCTGGATCAAGTTAGCCCAGGGTATACGTCAGACCGTATTTCAGCAGGGCTCTGCGGTGCTGCCACAGACGCTGCAACATGTGCAGATTCCAATTCCTGCGTGTTGGAACATCGCATTTCCGGCGTTTAACCGCCAGACCCTAAGACTTCAGGAGCGATGAAAGTTGTTGAGCTGCTGGGTGCGAAGGATGAAAGTGAGCACATAGCAGCGTGCCTGCTGCACAAGGCCATGTAGGCCGGGATGGTATTTTAAAAATTGCTGGAGAATCAGAATCAACACGTGAGCCATACAAGGCACGTGTGTCATTTTGCCCTGCCGAAGGGCCGCAGACAGGTTTGCATCATTTCCGCACACGGCTGTTAAGTCACCAACGTAGTCCACTCAATCAATTTGTACTCCGGTCGCCAGGTGACTACGTGTTCCTTTCGTGCATAGTGCTGATGATGGGAAAGGAGTCGATGCCAGCGGCGCAGGTGGACGCAGGTTATGGTCACCCACTGGGTTGCGTTACCTTGACAGATACAGAACCACAGGCTGAATGTAGGTGGTGGGTATCTCACAGATGAAGTACCATCATTCAGCTACAACCAATGGGAAGACACCACACCCTTTTTTAGGCCCCTCCTGTCTGCAGACCACTGCCAGACAAAGCTATGAACCTCTTGTTACTGTTACCCCCACTTCAGTTTTATGATTTTGTGTGCTTGTTACCTGACTACTTTTCCTGCTTGCTGTTTATGTACCTCGTTGGCCGATCTGCATTTCACCTCTGCTTGTTTTCTGATTAATATAGAAAATAGTTCTGGCACACTCAAAGGATATATGGAAAGAGAGACTCTTGAAATGCTTGAAAAGTTTTATTTGTGCATAAGTCAAAAAATTTTTTTGAGTTGATAATTCGTCCAACGTTTCGACCATTACATTGAAGGTCTTTATCAAGGACAGAGTTTATCTAGTATAATAGAAACATGTGTACAATTAGTGCATAATACAAACATATAATAATGTAGTATTTTAGACAGAAAGAAATAGTCTGTAATTACAGACCCTCTGAACGTATCAAATAGCACATAATAAAATAAGAGTACATATGTGCACATCGAATCCATGCATATACAATATAAAGAAAACCCATCATAGGAAAACACATACAAGTGAAGACATAGTTCAATGAATGGAATAGAAGAAGGCAGTAGTAACACGCACCTATATGAACAAATGTGCGGTGTATGTTCTATAGTATGTGGACATCATCATAGGGTCAGGAAGGACAAAATTAAATCCTATGCAGGAGATAGAGTCAAATGAGTATTACATACAAAACGTACATGCATGCAAGTGATATGAGAAAGACATTCATTTTTCAAAAAAATTCCCGCAGGAACTGAACACAATGAAATTTACATATATTCAAATGTTTTTCTCTCTAAATACCTTATGCACTGAAGGGGATAGGTAAGTAAATGGTAGAGACCGTTTTCAATAAAATGAAAATGTCGTGGAATATAGGCAATTCTAGATGCAAATAGGTATAAACGTACATATTAGAGTAATACACAAGATATCGGGGACTACACGTATTGTGACAGATGGAAATTAAAAAATCAACATGAAGAAAATAGTCTACCTGAAAAAGTGAGTGGTTGTCAAAGGTAGGTACCCTAGGGACTAGGGGGGGGGAGTTCTCATGTTCCCTTCACTGTTGGTTATTCAATTGCCTCAGAAGAACAGGAAATGTTCTGAGCAAAAGAGGCATATATATTTGCATCAAAATAATGTTTTTTGAAAAAAAACACACACATAGAGAGAAGGAGAGGATATACAGAATGATACACGTGTACCAAATGTCATATAATGCGAAG
Source organism: Anomaloglossus baeobatrachus (assembly GCF_048569485.1). Taxonomy (NCBI): domain Eukaryota; kingdom Metazoa; phylum Chordata; class Amphibia; order Anura; family Aromobatidae; genus Anomaloglossus; species Anomaloglossus baeobatrachus. The sequence continues at coordinate 550,420 of NW_027441782.1, read as the reverse complement.
GCAAACCACCTGGAGTGCAGAAGCAGTATTCTGATACTTTACTGTGAAAATTCTTAGTGACCACAGCATGTCATGAATACTATGAGCAAAATAAACGAAAATCAGTGGTTACAGTCAGGGTAAGAAAACCAGTATAAGGTACAGGTGATATGGTGGATAAATTATCCATATTACCTTAGTGTTATTCAGGAAGAAATCTATAAATATATAATTAGAGACTGGACCACCCGAGTCTTATGGGGTTCTATAGGAGATCCTATTTGGAAAGTATATGATAAACGTTATTAGATCCTATATAGGAGATATTGGCAACAGGCTGGTATGAGCACATACCTGTAGGTATTAGAGCCTGGAAGTGGTGGACAAGCCATAAATCTAAATGAGATAAATGAAAGCCGTAAATCTAAATGAGATAAATGAAAACATGAGTGATCAGATCTATAGCGCCATAAGGCCCTCAGGTGAGAGTTACACATACCTTGCATTGGTGGTATAGGCCCCAGGGAGGTGTGCATCGTGCGGTGGTGGCGTGTTCTTATATAGTGGGAGCAGAGTGGCGTCCACCGTCCTACTTCCTGGACGGTGGAACGCAGTGTGGGCTGGTGGAGCGCACGCCGCGCATGCGCAGTACAGTGTAGCGTACTGCGCATGCGCGAGGAGCGCAACCATAGACGGATGAAAGGGGGCGTAACTATGAGTATGTGTGGGTCCATAGAGAGTGGAGATTGGCCCGTGGATCGCACCGAGCACGCGCACGGCGCCAGTTAATAGCACAGTGCACGCGCCGGGCACGGAGCACGGGCCAAGGTGGAAGACAGTGGCATATTAGGGTGGGAGTGTGTGTGACCCCTTTAATATGAACTGGCCTGTGGACTGCACGCAGCCAATGTGCAGTGCCAGGCTATTTGCTCAACGCACCAGCCGGGCACAGGGCACAGGTCAGGAGGTCATACATAGTGGCATAAAATGTATGTGATCACAGTGAATAGGGAGTCACAGAGTGCTGGCCTGTTGACTGTATGCAGCGCGCGCGTACGGTGCCAGGCTATTTGCACCACGCACGAGCCGGGCACAGAGCACAGGTCAGGGTATATAATGACCAGGACAATATGGACAGTGATGTAAACACATACTACACAGTGCACATAACCAGAGTATCAAGTGATGGTCCATTGAAGTGAGCGTGACACGTAGCTGTGGTGATGACCGATGATAGGTGCATGGGTAGTGGAAGTTTCAAGTGGAGGGTAGAGCCTGGAAGAAAGAAAATATAATCAGGGAAGGAAAATGAATATTCCATTATGAACACTGGAATGATGTTATTACTTATCCTTATACTGGGTTTTAACAATCCAACACATGCATTTGAAGAGTATTAAGATTGACTGTATGGAGGCTGGAGAGTAACCGAAATCGAACAATATTAACTGTTGTTGTAAAAAGACAAACACAGTAAGACCAATGAACAGACATATCGACGTGACCTGTCATGCAATGAAAAAATTGTTATATGCACATGCCATGCTCCCTATTGAGACCTCTCGGTTCCAGTGTGTTAAGGGTGAATATCCAATAAGACTCCCTTTCCTTGAGGGTGCGTATTCTGTTGCCTCCCCTTCTAGAGGGCGGTACATGTTCCAATACCTGATATTTCAATTGAGCAATAGTGTGACCCTGTGTGATGAAATGATAAGGAATAGGGAGCATGATCTGTCTACATCTGATGGTAGATTTATGCTTGCTAATGCGGTCTCGGACATGTTGGGTGGTCTCCCCAACATATCCGAGACCGCAGGGACACTTGATCAGATAGACTGCAAACGAGGATTCACAAGTGAAAAACCCATGTATGGGAAAAATGCGTCCGGACAAAGGATGGGTGAAAGTGTCTCCCTTGGTGAGGTTGTTGCACTGCACACAATGGTGACAAGGAAAATTGCCTTTTTTAGGAGTGCCAAGAAAAGTCTGCCTTTGCGTAGTCTTATTGGAACCTATGTCTGCCCTAACAAAATTATCATGGAGATTCCGGGGTCTCTTGTTACAGAACAAAGGGGGTGCACTGAATTCGCTTACCTCTGGATAAGCTTTGCTCAACAGTGGCCAATGTTTGCATATTATACTCCTAATGAGGGGAGAGAAAGGATGGTAGGTATTGATGCATGAAATACGCGGGGTGTTCTTATTGTTATTGGGCCTTGGGGAAAATTTCCTATTCGCAATATCCATTGGATATCCCCTTTGGAGGGACTTCATACTCATTTCAGAGGCCCTTATATCACGTTGTGCGGGATCAGATACGATGCGTGCCACACGTTGGTGCTGGGAAATGGGAAGTCCTTGTTTCGTATGCCTGGGGTGACAGCTCGTATAGTGTAAAAGACTGTTGCGGTCAGTTGGTTTCACATATAAGTCCGTACTGAGGATACCGTCAGATGATATAACCATGGTATCGAGAAAACTAATGTTATGGGTATCTAATTGAATGGAAAAAGTAAGACCTGGTCTAAAGGAAGTAATTTCAGTGTGAAACCGGGATAAAGATGTGGTGTCACCCCGCCAAATCACAAAAATATCGTCGATATATCTCTTCCATGTAACCGAATGTTCTGACCATAGTGGGTGGTTATAGATGTGAAGTTCTTCAAAATGAGCCATAAAAATGTTGGCGTAAGGGGGTGCTAAGTTTGAACCCATTGCGGTCCCCCGTTTTTGCAAATAAAATTGGTCCTGGAACAGAAAAAAATTATTTTCTAGAACCAGTTGGAGCAGGTCAATGCAGAACTGATTTTGTGAGGCAGAGTAAGAACTATGTTTGTCTAAGAACCAGCGCACGGCCTGAATGCCATCAAGATGTAGAATGCTTGTATAGAGACTATTGACGTCCAAGGATACCAAGAGGCAGTCTGATGGCAATGACTTAATAGACTGTAGTTGTGTCAAAAAGTCAGTAGTATCCTTAAGATACGATCTGATATTCGGTATGAGAGGGGTAAGGATTCTTTCGACAGTAATTGCGAGGGGCGATAGTGCGGACTCCGTCGAGGCCACAATTGGACGACCCGGAGGTTGGCTCATATTTTTATGAACCTTGGGCAGGGTATAAAACACCGGTGTTATGGGGTGAGTTTTAATAAGATAATCAGCTAATTTCTGGTCTATGGTATTGTTAGCTGAATAAATGTCGACTATCCGTTTAATGAGACCCTATATATGAAAAGTGGGGTCTCGTGGAATGGGTGAATAGGTGTTAGTGTCACTAAGTTGACCCAAAATTTCATCAATGTAGTATTTTTTGTTCAATACCACAATCTCCCCACCCTTGTCTGCCGGTTTAATAATGATATTGGGATTACTTTTTAGATCCTGTATCGCCCGGCTTTCCTCTAAGGTAACATTACGTTTAATCCTAAAATTACCCTCACCAACCATTTTCAATGTGTGGTTGATATCTCTGGAGACCAGGGAAACGTAAGTCTCGATGGGATGATACGTCTTAGGGGGATTGAAGGAACTCGGAATTCCCAAATCCAATTGTTTTAACCGAAACATAGTGTCGGATTCACTGGGAGTAGCGTCGACCGGTGTAAACCTGTCAGTACTAAAATGAGCTTTTAATCTCAAGGTCCTAAAAAACCTCCTCATTTCTTGGTCTAATACAAATGTGTTGAGAGGTGGGGTGGGACAAAATGATAACCCCTTTTGCAGTACCTGAGATTCAGTTACAGACAAGTTATAAGATGAAATGTTGTATACTAGATTGGTACCTGTGATCTGGTCTGCACGTGATATGTTGATGTGGTCCCGGTGGCCCCTCTTACTATGCCTCATTTTCCTCTTTGGTTTGAACGCTGTCCTAAAAAACGGGATTGTCGTGAGGTGTATTGTTCCGTGTCAGATCCGGATGATGTTGAGTAACGGTTGTAGGACACAGGTCGCCTTGGGAAGTCATCCACGAATTGCCAGCGGTAAACCCGATTTTTGGAGTAGTCCTCCTGATCTCTCACAAATTTCGACCTCTTGCGTTCTTGTAGAGTCTTGCTGAAATCAGCTATAATAGCCTTGGTTTTGGAATGAATCTTCTCCCACTCGGCACTGGGAATAGTGTTCTGAAGTTGCTGTTCAATCGAATTGATGTTCTGTCCCAGGTCCTCAATTTCTTTTTGTAAGAACTCAATTGTCAAAATTATAATGTCCATGGAACATTTATTAATTATGCTTTCAAATTTCGTACAGTAATCCGGTTTGTCGGAAAAAAAGAGTCGGTTTCAGCGACACTCGCAAGCCTCTAGGGATTCGTTGTACTCTATGATACTCCGCTAGCGTAGCACAATGTAATTCCAGCGCAGTATGCCTTCTTAGTAGTGATGAGCGAGTACTAAAAAGCTCGGGTGCTCGAAGCTCGGGCCGAGCCTCCCAAGATACTCGTGTACTCGGCCCGAGCAACGAGCCCAATGTTATCCTATGGGAGACACGAGTATTTTTGTGAAATGACCCCCGGCAGCATGTAGAAACCCTAAAAATGTCACAAAAGTCTCAGAAGAGTGCTCAAATGACATGGCATCAGCATGGGGAAGACCCCTTGAAGCATTTATCACTCAAAAGTCACAGCTCTGAACAATTTTGTCCGAGTTTTACGCCATTTTTACGGACTCACCTGAAAACCTTCCAAAATGACACCAAAATGAATTTTCATGGCGGAAATGTTAAGGGCACATACCCAAGACACGCCCCCCACACTGAGTGACAGGTGTCACACTGCACCCAATCACAGCAGCCGGTGGGCGTGTCTATACTGTGCAGTGAAATAAATAATTAAATAATTAAAAAAAACGGCGTGTGGTCCCCCCAATTTTAATACCAGCCAGATAAAGCCATACGGCTGAAGGCTGGTATTCTCAGGATGGGGAGCTCCACGTTATGGGGAGCCCCCCACCCTAACAATATCAGTCAGCAGCCGCCCAGAATTGCCGCATACATTATATGCGACAGTTCTGGGGCTGCACCCGGCTCTTCCCGATTTACCCTAGTGCGTTGGAAAATCGGGGTAATAAGGAGTTAATGGCAGCCCATAGCTGCCACTAAATCCTAGATTAATCATGTCAGGCGTCTCCCCGAGATTCCTTCCATGATTAATCTGTAAATTACAGTTAAAAAACACACACACACGAAAAATCCTTTATTAGAAATAAAAAACACTAACAAAGTCCCTCATTACCAATTTATTAACCCCGACAAACCCTCCATGTCCGGCGTACTCCACAGTCCTCCAGCGTCGCGTCCAGCTCTGCTGCATGGAAGTGACAGGAGCTGCAGAAGACACCGCCGCTCCGGTCACCTCCACGCAGCTAATGAGATGAGTTTAGCGATCAGCTGAGCTGTCACTGAGGTTACCTGGATGCAGCGGTGGCCGCGGGTAACCTCAGTGACAGCTCAGCTGATCGCGCTACTCACCGCCGCTCCGGTCAGCTCCATGCACCAACTGAGGTGAGTATAGCGATCAGCTGCTGTCACTGAGGTTAATCGCGGCCACCGCTGGATCCAGCGGTGGCCGGGAGTTACCTGACTGACAGCAGCTGATCGCGCTATTCCCTTCATTAGCTGCGTGGAGGTGACCGGAGCGGCGGTGTCTTCTGCTGCTCCTGTCACTTCCATGCAGCAGAGCTGGACGCGACGCCGGAGTCCGTGGAGTACGCCGGACATGGAGGGTTTGTCGGGGTTAATAAATTGGTAATGAGGGACTTTGTTAGTGTTTTTTATTTCTAATAAAGGATTTTTCGGGTGTGTGTGTGTTTTTTAACTGTAATTTACAGATTAATCATGGAAGGAATCTCGGGGAGACGCCTGACATGATTAATCTAGGATTTAGTGGCAGCTATGGGCTGCCATTAACTCCTTATTACCCCGATTTGCCAACGCACTAGGGTAAATCGGGAAGAGCCGGGTACAGTCCCAGAACTGTCGCATATAATGTATGCGGCAATTCTGGGCAGCTGCTGACTGATATTGTTAGGGTGGGGGGCTCCCCATAACGTGGGGCTCCCCATCCTGAGAATACCAGCCTTCAGCTGTATGGCTTTATCTGGCTGGTATTAAAATTGGGGGGAACCACACGCCGTTTTTTTTAATTATTTATTTATTTATTTTACTGCACAGTATAGACCCGCCCACCGGCTGCTGTGATTGGGTGCAGTGTGACACCTGTCACTCAGCGTGGGGGCGTGTCTCACTGCAACCAATCATAGGCGCCTGTGGGCGTGGAAAGCAGGGAATATGAGATGGCTGTGTACAGAGCACAGCGCGCCCGCCGGTATAAAGGCTCGGTCACGCTGTGCAGGGCGGCCAATCACTGCAATTCCACAACTAACAGGGCTGTGGCATTGCAGTGGTCTGCCACCCAATCCCTGCATGAGGGCTGGCTCTCAAAAGAGCGCCAACATGCAGAAATGAAGACCACGAGTAAAGCACGAGTATTGCAAAATTACTCGGTACCCGCCGAGTAGCCCGAGTACAGTGATACTCGTGCGAGTACCGAGTAGTAACAAGCATACTCGCTCATCACTACTTCTTAGTTCTTTCTCATAATCTCTGGAACGTACCTCTTCAGTGGGTACTGATAGAAATGTATTAGGTATGGTTACCTTAGACAGTATACTACTGACCTCCTCCGCATCATAGGAGAAAGTAGTAAACGACATGTGGACTGATGGGCAAAAAATAGCTGGAGCTCAGGTAAAAAACAAAGTCAGTGTAAAGCGATTATTCCTGGCTCACTGCATACAATAATATAGTAGGTGCTCAGAAAAAAAGTAGTCCAATATAGAAAATAGTTCTGGCACACTCAAAGGATATATGGAAAGAGAGACTCTTGAAATGCTTGAAAAGTTTTATTTGTGCATAAGTCAAAAAAATTTTTTGGGTTGATAATTCGTCCAACGTTTCGACCATTACATTGAAGGTCTTTATCAAGGACAGAGTTCTATATTTTCTATATTGGACTACTATTTTTCTGAGCACCTACTATATTATTGTATGCAGTGAGCCAGGAATAATCGCTTTACACTGTTTTCTGATTAAAGGGAACCTGTCAGCAGAAATGTCCCCTAAAACCTCACAGATTCCCCCTCTGCAGCTCGTGGGCTGCATTCTAGAAAGGTCCCTGTTAGTATTGTGCCCACTTTCTGACCAAAAAAAAGAGTTTATAAAGAGGTACCAGGGATGACGTCCCTTTGTCACGTGATAGGGGCGTGTTCAAAATACTATCACGTGACAAAGGGATGTCATACCTGGAAGCAGCCCATACAGTCTAGCATCTACACTGAGCACAGTGTGACGCTGGAGAGGTTTGCGCGCTCACGAGATTATGGGCGGGTACTTGCTGATAACAGTCACAGTCCCGCCCATAATCACTTGCCTGCGCACACGTCACCAGCAGTCACAGTGCTCAGTCCCGTGAGACTGGCACTGGGCATGCGCGGGGATGGCTGGAGCAGTGGGCGGCGTCCAAAAGTATGGAAATCAGCGATGGGGGCGGCATACAGGACCAGGGGGCAGAATAACGGCCATCAGGCAGCCCGCCCCCGTGTCTGATTTATAGAATCCGAAGCCAAAAAGGTACCTCTTTATAAACTCTTTTTTTTGGTCAGAAAGTGGGCACAATACTAACAGGGACCTTTCTAGAATGCAGCCCACGAGCTGCAGAGGGGGAATCTGTGAGGTTTTAGGGGAAATTTCTGCTGACAGGTTCCCTTTAAGTCCTGGCCATCCCATTCTGTTCCTATTCCTCAATTAATGTTTTTGACCCTGCATGACTACTATTCTCTGGAACTGCAGCCTTCCACAGGTATTGATCAACTTGGGCCCTGTGTAATTCCAAATCACTGTATAGGGGTTAAAGGGTTTCAGGGTTCTGGGTGTCCAACTTGGTGAGTGGCTTGCCTCTAGCCTATCCTTTACAGCCCATCTGAGTGTGTCGATCCAGGCAGGCGTTACACCGTGCCCTCTGCAGAAGGCCATGTAGGCCGGGATAGGGTTTTAAAAATTGCTGGACAACCAGGTTCAACACGTGAGCCATACAAGGCACGTGTGTCACATTGCCCTGAAGAAGGTTTGCAGACTGGTTTGCATCATTGTCGCACCCGACCTTCCCTGGCTGCTGGTTGAGTGGAGACAACCATTGATGAAACTTGGTCCCACTCTCCAGAGCTTACCGTCCACAACTCCTCAGCGGTGTGACTCACAATTCACAGACATTTCAAAGAAAAGAGTCGACCGCCTCATGCTGTTGAGCTCTGCTGCCAGCATAGTAAGGAGGTGTGTGGGATTCCTTGGGCGCAGTTACAAGGAAGGGTGGCCTGACCACACAGGGTTTGGGCCGAGGTGGAGGACCCACACGAGGTTGAGGAGGCAGAAGCAGTGGAGGAACTTGTACATACAGAGGAAGGATTGACACACAAGTCGTGGGGACGGCAAGACTTGTACAGCAAACCCTTCTCCATCTCTCACCATAGTTACCCAGTGCCCAGTCAGCGACATGTAACTCCCCTGTCCATGCTTACTGGTCCAAGTATCGGTGGTGAAATGCACCCTGTCACACACAGAGTTTCTCAAGGAATCGGTGAGGTTGTGTGCGACCTGCTGTGGTAGCGCGGGCACGCCTTTCTTGGAGAAGGAGTGACGACTGGCCATCGGCTCTTGGGGCACTGCAATGGGCATAAGGTCTCAAAAATCCTCGGTCTCAAAAGGGTGTAAAGGCAGCCTTTCTGTTGCCAACAAGTTGCAGATGATGAAACTCAACCTCTTAGGCATGTCATGCCCTTCGAAAATCATGTAAAACACAGCGAGGGGACTCCAACCACAGTCTCCCTCGTTGCCACTAATTGGGCCACACACACCCCACTTGACTGGCATCAGTTGACCCCCCTTTTGAAAAAGAAAAAGATGCTTTGCATGAAGCACTCTCAAAAATACACGTGCCTTTCACCTCCCCTGGATGACCCAGGGGAAGAAAAGTCCTCTGAGAGCCATGACTTGTTCATCTTGGTTCTTTTACAAACACAGCGAGGGGACTCCAATTGGGCCACACACACCCCACTTGACTGGCATCAGTTGACCCCCCCTTTTGAAAAAGAAAAAGATGCTTTGCATGAAGCACTCTCAAAAATACACGTGCCTTTCACCTACCCTGGATGACCCAGGGGAAGAAAAGTCCTCTGAGAGCCATGACTTGTTCATCTTGGTTCTTTTACAAACACAGCGAGGGGACTCCAACCACAGTCTCCCTCGTTGCCACTAATTGGGCCACACACACCCCACTTGACTGGCATCATTTGACCCCCCTTTTGAAAACGAAAAAGATGCTTTGCATGAAGCACTCTCAAAAATACGCGTGCCTTTCACCTCCCCTGGATGACCCAGGGAAGAAAAGTCCTCTGAGAGCCATGACTTGTTCATCTTGGTTCTTTTACAAACACAGCGAGGGGACTCCAACCACAGTCTCCCTCGTTGCTACTAATTGGGCCACACACACCCCACTTGACTGGCATCAGTTGACCCCCCTTTTGAAAAAGAAAAAGATGCTTTGCATGAAGCACTCTCAAAAATACGCATGCCTTTCACCTCCCTTGGATGAGCCAGGGGAAGAAAAGTCCTCTGAGAGCCATGTCCACATTGTCAGTGGACAGACACGTGTGCTTATCTGCCTGCAGACCCCCAGCAGCACTGAAGACAGGTTCCGAGAGAACGCTGGCTGCAGGACACGACAAGATCCCCAAGGCGTTCGTGGCAAGCTCAGGCAATTTATCCAGATTGGAAGCCTAAAATGAGCAGGGCTCAAGTTGCACAGTAATGGCATCGACGTTTCCTTGCATATACTCATATATCTGTGTCTCCTCCTCTTTTTCCTTGTCCTGCTCTTTTTTTTTCGCATGAGTTTATGTCCTTGTCACTTTCCCATGTGTTTGTGTTGTGTTGTGAGTTGTTTGTCACCTTTTGGACACCTTTGAGGGTGTTTTCTAGGTATTTTTATGTGTTTGTGATTGCCTGCCATTGTTTCCTATGCGGTTCGAGTTTGGTTCGTCGAACGTTCGATGAACTGAACTCGAACGAGACCTCCGTTCAACGAACCGAACTCGAGCTGAACCACGACACCGGTTCGCTCATCTCTAATCAAGAAGCTTCCTTCAGGCCATAATAAGAAACTATGAGAACCCTGTACTGACCGAGTAGTTAGGAACAATCCTCGCTCATTGAAGAATTAAGAAGCCTGAAATGTCAGGAGGTTCAGTCTTCCCTAGCATCCCTTTCCCAGCCTCTTCCCACTGCAGCCCCAGCACCCAACAAGAGGACACAGCCCCATGGAGTCAGTCAGACTCTTTAGAAGGTCCGTCATCACTACCAGATAAGTTAATAGAGGAGAATGAAGGTATCTTTTTAGTGGATAAAGTAGTGACCAAATAATTCAGTTTTAATAGTTTATTAAGTTTTCATAAAGAAAAGAAACAACAAAACTGATGAAATAGACACCCTCGGATACAACATAACTGGCAATAATAAGGGTATAATCCTACGAATGGGGAAATATTGTTAGGGCCAGGTGGACGGGCAGACCCAGGAGGTGGATCCACTGGGCTGAACACCTCACCGAGAGCAAGGTGCCCGGTAGCCGGAGCACTACAGGTAGCAGGACAGTCCGTTCAGAGGAGTGTAGAAGTCCCTGCGACCACGGAGTCACTGAAGGTAGTCCGGGTGACGGAGCTCAGGTTCGGAGGCCGAGATGACGTCAGGCAGAGTCCGGAACCAATGGAGCGAGAAGACGGGTCACCACAGGGATCGGAGATGGTATGAACTTGACGGGATGGCAGGCCGTCACCGTTCGGGGTTCGGGTATCGTCAGAACCGGTTGGCGAGGCAGGAGCGGCTCTAGGAGAGAGATAGGTAAGTATACCACAAAACACAAGGAGACCTGACTCCTAGCTTAGCAAAACACGAAGAACAGGCCCCGCCCACTTGGAAAGGATCTCCCTATATACCCTGTACCTGATTCTTCAATATCCTGTTGGAGGACACTGGCCCTTTAAGAGAGGGTCAATGACCGCGCGCGCGCGCCCTAATGCGCATGCGCGAGGCCCGGGTGCCAGAAGCCAGAGCAGGGAGCGGTGAACAGGAGGCAGGAGAGCCGGGCTGGAGCAGGGTTGCCGACGGGCGCCGGGAGCGGGGACCAGGCTGCCTGGGGACCGCAGGTGATGGGGCATGGAGGCTGTGGAGCGGGGGACGCCTGGCAGAGGAGCCGGGAAGCGAGGCAGGGGAGCCGGAGAGCGTGGCCGGGGAGCCGGGGAGCGTGACAGTACCCCCTCCCCCACGTCCCCCTCCCCGCAACCGGGACAGGAAGGCACATATCAGGGGAGTACCCACATTCTCCCGGGGTTCCCAGGACCTATCCTCAGGACCATACCCAGCCCAGTCCACCAGGAAGAACTGTCGGCCCCGCACGGTCTTCATGGCCACGATATCCCTTACCGCATAGATGTCATCATCAGCAATAGGAGGAGGAGCAGAACTGGCAACAGCGGAGAAGGGACCAAGGACAACTGGCTTGAGCAGGGAGACGTGGAAGGAGTTGGGTATCCTCATCGTGGCCGGGAGCTGCAGCTTGTAGGAGACCTCATTGATCTTGCTGAGGACTTTAAACGGCCCGATGTAGCGAGGACCCAGCTTGTATGATGGTAGCTTCAATCGGACGTACTTGGAAGCAAGCCAGACCAGATCTCCTGGAGAGAAACACGGCGGATCCAGACGCCTCTTGTCTGCGTGTCTCTTCATCCGCAGGGAAGCACGTCCAAGGGACGTCTTGACAGAGTCCCAAATTGTCGTAAAGTCACGGACTACAGCATCAGCAGCAGGGACATCCGAGGAAGAGGATACAGGTAAAGGGACGGAAGGCTGAAGTCCGTAAATGACGTGGAAGGGAGAGCTGGAGGAGGACTCACTGACGTGGTGGTTATGGGAGAATTCAGCCCAAAGAAGAAGCGTGGACCAGTCGTCGTGATGGGCGTTAACGTAGTGACGTAAGAAGGAGGTCAAGATCTGATTGACTCGTTCCACTTGGCCATTCGACTGAGGATGGTAGGCTGAAGAAAAGTCCAGAGTCACTCCCAGATGTTTGCAGAGGGCCCTCCAGAAGCGGGAGGTAAACTGAGTTCCTCTGTCGGACACAATGTGTGATGGAAAGCCATGCAACCGGAAGATGTGCTGTATGTAAGCGTCAGCGAGTTCCTGGGCAGAGGGCAGTCCAGCCATAGGGACGAAATGAGCCATTTTGGAGAACCGATCCACCAAGACCAATATGACTGTGTTTCCGGAGGACAGGGGCAAGTCCGTAATAAAGTCCATTGCAATGTGTTGCCACGGAACGGAGGGTATAGGCAGAGGCAGAAGACGACCATATGGCAGGTGTTTGGGCGTCTTGTTCCTGGCACAAGAGGAGCAGGCTGAGACAAAAGAAGTGACGTCCGTGCGAAGGGATGGCCACCAGTAGTGACGTACAATTGTACTCCATGTTTTCTTCTGACCAGCATGGCCGGCTATTTTCAAGGCATGGCCCCAGTGCAACACTTTTTGCCTGTCAGTCTCAGAGACATAGGTCTTCCCGGGCGGTATCTGGGCCAGGGTGACAGGAGCCACCGGAATGATTTTCCTAGGGCAGATGATGGGCTGGGATGTCTCCTCCTCCTGCTCCATGGGCATGAATGACCTGGACAAGGCATCTGCTCGTACATTCTTGTCCGCGGGTCAAAAATGGAGCTGAAAATCGAACCTGGCAAAGAACAAGGACCACCTGGCTTGCCGTGGGTTCAGTCGCTGAGCGGACCGCAGGTATTCCAGGTTCTTGTGGTCCGTGTAAATGATCACGGGGTACACTGCTCCCTCCAGAAGGTAGCGCCATTCCTCCAGAGCCAGTTTGAAGCCAATAGCTCTCGGTCACCGATGGTGTAGTTGCGTTCAGGCGCTGAGAAGCTCTTGCAGTAGAAACCGCAAGTAACCATCTTCCCGGAGGAGGACTTCTGCATGAGCACTGCTCCGGCTCCCGAGGAGGAGGCATCCACCTCCAAGGTGAACTGTCGGTTTAACTCAGGACGGTGGAGCACAGGGGAAGAAGCAAATGCCTGTTTCAGGGAGCCAAACGCGGCGTCGGCCGCAGGTGACCAGTCCTTTGGATTAGCCCCTTTCTTGGTCAAGGCGGAGAGAGGTGCAGTCAGAGCAGAGAAGTGAGGGATGAACTGACGGTAATAGTTTGCGAATCCCAGAAAGCGTTGGATTGCCTTCAGTCCGGAAGGAGGGTGCCAGTTGAGAATGGAAGAGACCTTCTCCGGGTCCATCTGCAGGCCGGTATCGGAGATTACGTAACCCAGGAAGGGAAGAGAAGACTGCTCGAAGACACACTTCTCGTACTTGGCGTACAGACGATTCTCTCTCAGTCTTTATAGTACCAGCTGCACGTTCTCTCTGTGGGTCTGGAGGTCCGGAGAGAAGACCAGGATATCATCAAGATACACCACCACACAGACGTAGAGAAGATCCCGGAACACGTCGTTCACCAATTCCTGAAAGACTGCTGGTGCGTTACAGAGGCCGAAGGGCATCACACAGTATTCATAGTGCCCATCGCGAGTATTGAATGCGGTCTTCCATTTGTCCCCAGAGCGGATGCGGACCAGGTTGTAGGCACCCCAAAGATCCAACTTGGTAAACACACGAGCTCCTCTAAGCCGATCAAACAATTCGGGGATGAGCGGCAGGGGGTATTTATTTTTCACGGTGATTTGGTTCAATCCCCGGTAGTCAAGACATGGGCGTAGGTCGCCCTCTTTCTTCTTAACGAAGAAGAAGCCTGCTCCCGCAGGAGAGGAGGATCTCCAAATGAATCCCCTTGCCAGGTTCTCCGTGATGTAGGCAGACATGGCCCTTGTTTCAGCAGGAGACAGCGGATATATCCGTCCTCGAGGTGGTGTAGTTCCCGGGAGTAGGTCGATGGCACAGTCATAAGGACGATGTGGCGGAAGTACCTCTGACTCCTTTTTATCAAAGACGTCCGTGAAGGACCAATAGGCCGAGGGCAGTCCCGGTAGGGACTCCGGAACCGGAGGTCGTCGGATGGGCTGTATAGTCTTCAGACAGTTCTCGTGGCAAGAGGAGCCCCATCGGGTGATTTCACCAGTACCCCAGCTGACTGACGGTTCGTGTGTCCGTAACCAGGGGAGTCCCAGCAGGATTTGATGAGACATGTGTGGGAGGACGTAGAGAGCGATGTTCTCGGTGTGCAGGGCACCGATACGTAGTTCCACCGGCTTGGTGATCCACGAGATGGTGTCAGAGAGGGGTCTCCCATCTACAGAGGCAATCACGAGGGGTTTGTCGAGTGGAGTAACAGGCACCTGGTACTTGTCCACCGTGGCCTGCTGGATGAAATTGCCTGCTGCCCCGGAATCGAGGTACGCCTCGGCCGTGAACCGCGTCTCTCCCGTTGTCACTTGAACAGTCCACGTAACCGGATCTGAGAGAGTCCCAGCACCTAGGGTAGCCTCTCCTACCAACCCTAGGCTTTGGAGTTTCCCGGCCTCTCTGGACAGGAGCGTAGAAGGTGTGTGCCCTCTCCGCAGTAGAAGCAGAGGCCCTTGGCGAGCCGTTCTGCTCGGCGTTGTTCGGACTGCCGCAAACGGTCAATCTGCATGGGCTTGTGGACAGAGACACCAGACGACGCTGACTGAAGTACGGCGGGCTTCTGCGGAGGAGAGGAATGCCGTATCGGACGTCTCTCACGGGACACCTCTTTGGATCGTTCCTGGAATCTGAGGTCCACGCGGGTGGCTAGTGCGATCAGGGCATCCAGGGTGGAAGGAACATCGCGGCCTGCCAGCTCGTCCTTAATACGGCTGGAGAGTCCTTCCCAGAAGGCGGCGGTGAGGGCTTCATTGTTCCACCCCAATTCTGAGGCCAAAGTGAGGAAGCGGATGGCATACTGCCCCACCGTCATGGTCCCCTAACGTAGCCTGAGGAGTGATGAGGCGGATGCGGCGGCACGTCCGGGTTCGTCAAAGGTGTTTCTAAATGCCTGCAGGAAGTCCTGATGTTAGTGGTCACAGGGTCCTCCTTCTCCCACAAGGGGTTCATCCAGGCCAGTGCCTCGCCCTCTAGATGGGACATCACAAACGCCACCTTGGCTTGGTCGGAGGCAAACAAGTGCGGAAGCAGCTTGAAATGGAGGGAGCACTGGTTTAGGAATCCTCTGCAGGTCTTGGGATCTCCGGCATATCGTGGTGGAGAGGCCAAGCGGAGTTTAGAAGCTTCCGAGGTAGCCGCCACGGGAACCGTGGCCGTGGACTGTGCAGTAGTAACCTGAGATGCCAGGGACGTGGCAGATGCTTGCAGCGTGTGCAGGCGGGTATCCACCGAGGAGATGTTGGCCAGCATGCGGGACTGGGTCTCGCGCTGTCGTACGAGTTCCTGCTGCAGGGTGCCTAGCTGGGTTGCTAGTGCTTCAGCGGGATCCATGGCCTGTTCTTACTGTTAGGGCCAGGTGGACGGGCAGACCCAGGAGGTGGATCCACTGGGCTTAACACCTCACCGAGGGCAAGGTGCCCGGTAGCCGGAGCACTACAGGTAGCAGGACAGTCCGTTCAGAGGAGTGTAGAAGTCCCTGGGACCACGGAGTCACTGAAGGTAGTCCGGGTGACGGAGCTCAGGTTCGGAGGCCGAGATGACGTCAGGCAGAGTCCGGAACCAACGGAGCGAGAAGACGGGTCACCACAGGGATCGGAGATGGTATGAACTTGACGGGATGGCAGACCGTCACCGTTCGGGGTTCGGGTATCGTCAGAACCGGTTGGCGAGGCAGGAGCGGCTCTAGGAGAGAGATAGGTAAGTATACCACAAAACACAAGGAGACCTGACTCCTAGCTTAGCAAAACACGAAGAACAGGCCCCGCCCACTTGGAAAGGATCTCCCTATATACCCTGTACCTGATTCTTCAATATCCTGTTGGAGGACACTGGCCCTTTAAGAGAGGGTCAATGACCGCGCGCGCGCGCCCTAATGCGCATGCGCGAGGCCCGGGTGCCAGAAGCCAGAGCAGGGAGTGGTGAACAGGAGGCAGGAGAGCCGGGCTGGAGCAGGGTTGCCGATGGGCGCCGGGAGCGGGGATTAGGCTGCCTGGGGACCGCAGGTGATGGGGCATGGAGGCTGTGGAGCGGGGGACGCCTGGCAGAGGAGCCGGGAAGCGAGGCAGGGGAGCCGGAGAGCGTGGCCGGGGAGCCGGGGAGCGTGACAAATATCCAGGTCATTAAAAGAGGAAAGAAGAAAAAGAAAAAAAGGGAAAGAGTTAGGATAGATTTATCGCAGTTAAGTCTGAGTAAGGAAGGGTAGTGAGAGACCTCGAGGACCAATTTGATCCCATGCAACGCCTGCCTGGATCCACAGACTCAGATGGGCTGTAAAGAGGAGGCTAGAGGGAAGCCACTCACCAAGTAGGACCCCCAGAACCCTGAAACCCTTTAACCCCTATACAGGGATTTGGAATTACACAGGACCCTGGAGATCACTACCCGTGGAAGGCTGCAGTCCGATGAGAGTAGTAGTCAGGCAGGGTCAAACCAGGAATTGCGGAACAGGGACAGAATCGGCAGGCAGTGACGTCAGCAAACGTAGCAGAGGTCAGATCCGGGTCGGGTAGCAAGGTTCAAAAACAGTAGGCAGAAGGGTAGTCAAAAACACGCAGAAGTCAACGCAGGAATCACCAACAGAATAGGACGTAACAGGAGCCAGGAAAATCAGAACTATATGTGGCAGTGATCATGTGACAGGAGGGGAAATAAGAAGGGTGTGATGTCTTCCCATTGGCTGTAGCTGAACGCTGGCAACTTCAGCTGGAAGACACATGCCACCCACAGTCAGCCAGCGGTACTGCAGATCCCAAGCTAACCCAGCCCAGTGGATGATCGGAGCCTGCGCCCACTGGTGCCGCTGGCATCGATTTCTCTCCCATCACCAGCGCCATCAATGGCAGGAACACGGCGTCGCCTTGCGATCGGAGCAGAAGTCGCTGGAGCAGACTCCGGCGGTGACGTAACATCCCAGCAGTGTCAGAACAATTAATAAGAGGACAAACATATCACCCCCTCGATGAGGGGAACAGGCAGAGGCTAACGTGAGGAAAGAAACTTGGGACCCGACACAAATGACTCCCAATGGAACCACATGGTGGTGGTGGCTGCAACCACCCCACCAGACTGGGCAATAACTCTTTTCATGCGGTAGGTCATGTCTATTTCCACAAACCATTCCTCCAAAGAAGGAGGCTAGTTGGAGTTCCAGTGGTGCGGGATGACCGCCTTGGCAGCCAGAAGAAGATACCTTAGAATCGACTTCTTATGGGCCTTTTCTGGCATATGAAACATATAAAGCAGGGTCGCGTCTGGTCGTTTGGGTACTTTGATTCCTGTGACCTTGAGAAACACGTCCAGGACCCCACTCCAGAAAGTCGTCAGGCCCGGACTGTTATGGTCAGGAAGATAGTAGGATAGACCTAACTCAACTATATAGTCGGGTGCTCTGGAGAAAATAAGTCCAATAAATAACAAAAAGTTCCGGTACACCACAGAGAAATGAGAAAAAGGTCTTGGATGGTGCAAAAACGTTGTTTTATTGAAATAAAAGGATTTTTTTTTAAGAGTCTGTCCCCAATGTTTCAGTCCTAATAGGACCTTTTTCAAGGACTATATCAGACTAGTGACAAAGAAAAAAACAAAGTGTTACAGAAACGAAATAAAATCATAATCAAAACATTACAAAAATTGTCACATCATGAAAAGGAGAACATCTCCATGTGTGATATACAAACGTTTACATCAATCTCCATGTACATAAGTCAAGAGTTCTCTTAAATTATAGGACGTCCATAGAAAATATGCATATTTCATTACATAATAGAAGTGACAAAATTCATTCTGATATGTAAACATACCTAGATGTCAGAACTAATGGTCAAGTTGCACCAATAGAAACTGCGTACTGACGTCTTACACAGGGGGAGACTATACACATAGTCTAAATGAAAAATATAAAATGACTGTTAGAAAATCATGTCAAGATAATCCTGTCAGTATAATGTGATACGGGGTAGTGGGGCATGTTAATTACCTGTATATATATATGGAAAGAATGCCTGAGGCAAAGTCAACACTAATTGGCTATACAGCATATAGTGTCCATGAAGATGGTACGGTCTGGAAATATATATTACTGTGTATGTATATATATATATATATATATATATATATATATATATATATATAATGTGTTTGTCTCAAACCACAAAAGAACATGTGTATGAGCAAAAGAAACAAATGCTCAGGTTAATACCTTTTAGGCCGGCTTCTCACTTGCGATTTTCTTGCAGTAGTGCAATGCGAGAAATTCTCGCATTGCACTCGGACACATGTTAAACAATGAGGCAGCTCCCATCTGCTATTTTTTTTCTCAGTCCAAATCGGACTGAGAAGAAAAAAAAAGCAGCATGCTGCGTTTTGGAGAGTTTCTCGCGCGAGTCTCTCCAGTGCAACTCTATAGGAGCGTGAAAAAAACGCATGTCACACGGACCGACACTCACACCATTCTAGTGACATTCGTTTTTCTAAATACATTAATCGCATGTTTCTCAAAACACTGGAAATGAGTGAGGTCTCAAAATGTCGGCTAATCATAGAGATTGACCGACATTGTGAGACCTCACTCATTTCCAGTGTTTTGAGAAACATGCGATTAATGTCAGTCGGTCTCTTCCTCTCGGTCTCTATTCTCTCTCTGTCGGTCTGTCTCTCTCTGTCGGTCTCTCTCTCTCTCTCTGTCCATGTCGGTCTATCCCTCTCACCCCCTCTCTCATGCTCACTGATTCCCGGTCACTGGCGCGGCGCTGCACGGCATTCATACTGCTCCGGCGGCTTCTCTTTTGAAAAAGCCGGCCGCTCATTATGCAATCTCGTATTCCCTGCTTTCCCCGCCCACCGGCGCCTATGATTGGTTGCAGTCAGACATGCCCCCACGATGAGTGACAGCTATCTCACTGCAACTAATCACAGCCGCCGGTGGGCGGGTCTACTGTATATCGTGCAGTAAAATAAATAATTAAAAAAAAAACGGCGTGCGGTTCCCTCCAATTTTAATACCAGCCAGGGTAAAGCCAAACGGCTGCAGGCTGGTATTCTCAGGATGGGAAGCCCCACGTTATGGGGAGCCCCTCACCCTAACAATATCAGCCAGCAGCCGCCCGGAATAGCTGAATCCATTAGATGCGACTGTCCCGGGACTGTACCCGGCCATCCCGAATTGCCCTGGTGCGGTGGCAATCGAGGTAATAAGGAGTTAATGGCAGCAGCCCATAGCTGCCACTAAGTCCTAGATTAATCATGGCAGGCGTCTTAAGAAAATGAAGACATACAACCAAAAATCCTTTATTTGAAATAAATAACAAAAAAACAAAAAAACCTCTTTCACCACTTTATTCAAGACCCCAAATACCATTCCATGTCCGAAGTAATCCACAGAGGTCCCTCGACGCTGTCAGCTCTGCTACATCGGAAGCTGACAGAGAGCGGTCACAGACCACAACCACACTCTGTGAGCTCCCCGCAGCAACTGAAGTGAGTCGCGCTATCAGCGATGACATCACTCAGGTTACTCGCGGCCACAGATCTCAACGGGAGGACTTCTGCTGTGGCCGCGGGTAACCTCAGTGACGGCACCGCTGATAGCGCGGCTCACTGCGGTCACTCAAGGGATTTGCGGTCACAGGTGACCGAAAATCAGACCATGCCACACAGACAGAGCCGCGGGATGACAATGAAGTCGGGTGAAGTTCATCCGACTTCATTCTGATCGTGCGGCTCTGTCTGTGTCTGCTGTCAGCGGCTATTCAGCTCTGCTACATGGCTCTGTCTGTGGCTGCTGTCAGCGGCCATGTAGCAGAGCTGAATGGCAGATGACAGCTGCTGAGAAAAAAAGGATCACACACGCATTACACACGCTCTGCTAGCCTGGAAACAATAAAAAAAAAAGCATTGCACTTGCATTGCACACTGACCTAATGTGAACTAAAATCGGCCAAGTTTTTTTCATGCAAGTCGGAGCGATTTTACAGGCATAAGTGTGTTTCCAGCCTTAGACATGAGGTAGGAATGCAAATAAAGCCAGTGCTGCTTCGTGTCGCATTATAAATCATTAAGAGAACGCATAACAGATGCATAAAATGGAGGAGGAACCTTATGTCAAAAGGACAAGAAAAAAAGCAATGTAAAAATCTAGTGGGTATATCATGACTCATCAAAGACAAAAGAGATACACTACCCTCTGACCCGGTATCACATCATGACTCAAGGCAAAGTATAGAATACTCCCAAGGGGATGTCTGTGTGGAAGATGTAAGGCCTTGTGCGCACTGGGAAATGGAATTTTCTTGAGAAAATTCCGCATGCTCTCAAAGATTACCGCACCCGCGGTAAAAAAACGCGGGAAACCGCACCCGAAAACCGCATGCGGTTTGCCGCGGTTTGCTGCGGTTTTACCGCAGTATTATTCGCGGTATTGCCGCGGTTTTGCCGCGTGCGGGTTGGGATGTGCTTTATTGCATTCAATGCAATAAAGCACATTGAAAAAAAAAAAAAAAGTCATTTAATTCTGAGATAGTAGATAGGCAGAAGAATAGATAGAGGGATAGATAGATAGACAGACATAGGGATAGATAGATAGAGATGACAGATCGCTGCATTTCCCACGGTCGGCGGTGAGTTCACATTACCGGCCGTGGGAAATGACCGGTAATTACCTCTGCTGTCTGCTGCTTTCATTCAGCGCTGTGTCTGTGACAGTCGCGGCTGGATAGAAGCAGCGCAGGACCTGTGGATTACGCTGGAGCAGTGGATTACGCCGGAGCTTTGGTGCGGGAGGGGTTAATAAAATGGTGAACGAGGCTTGTTTGTTTTATTTAAAATAAAGGATTTTTCGGTGTCTGTGTTTTTTCACTTTACTTACAGGTTGATCATGTCAGCTGTCACATAGACGCTGCCATGATCAAGCCTGGAGTTAATGGCGGTGGTCCCCCACCACCATTAACCCCTTGTATTACCTTGCTGCCACTGCTACACGGTGGCAAGAAGAGCCGAGGACACGCCGGTGCTGCCGCATAATGAATGCGACAGTGCCGGGGCAGCTGCGGCTGATATTCTCGGCTGCCGGAGGGGGAGTGAGGCGGGGGACATTAACCCTGCCCCTCTCCCTCCCCAGCCTGAGGATACCGGGCCGCCGCTGTGTGCTTACCTCGGCTGGAAGGTAAATATACAGCGGAGCCCACGTTCTTTGTTTTCTATATTTCCGTTTTCTTTCTATGTGTGTTCTATGTGTCTGTGTCTATGTGTTCTATGTCTGTGATGTGTGTCTGTGTGTGTGATGTGTGTGTGTTTACTCTGCACGGCTTCCTCTTCCTGTAATGACATCACTTCCCTGCAAAACCGCAGACAGGCGATGTACATTACCGGAGGTAAACCGCGAAATACCGCAGGGAATAACGCAGGAAAACGCAGTGAACCGCACAGAATTTGCTGCCTGCGTTATTCCCTGCAGGATTTCATGATTAACATTGGAGTCAATGGAGTGAAATCCCGCAGCGATGTGCGGAAAAGAAGTGACATGCAATTGTTTTTGCTGCGGGATTCCCGCAGCAAAACATGCAGCTGTCAAATTCCGCCCAGTGCGCACAGGATTTTTTTTCTCCATAGGATTTGCTGGTGATTCACTGCAGAGATGTTATGAACATTTTCTGCAGCGAAACATGCAGCAAATCCGCGGAAAATCCGCGGCAAAATCCGGTAAGTGCGCACATAGCCTAAAGGCTGTTAGATGCATAATTGAAAAGTTAAACCAAGGTAGTATATGAAAAGCAAAGTACCTTATAGTGAAATGGTCCTGGGACCAGTGCAGGGAAATGGCATCTACCTGAAACCATGGGGAAATAGCATTAAATCTCAGGGTTTTTGTGCATGAATATATAATATAAATTGAGCATGTGCAAGAATGTGTGGCAGAATGAAGCATACCTGTGTCTGTAGACGGGGAGAGGATCCTGTCTGGCATGTGCGCTATGCTGTAGTGGCCGTGTGCTTTATAGGGGGGACGCTGAACTCCTGCATGCACTTCCTGGTTAGGAAGTGGATCGCAGCGTGATTGGAATGACACGCACACCGTCGCATGCGCAGAAGGAACCTGATTCACGCATGCGCACGGCGTGGGGGCGTGGTGAGCATTGCCTGGTTACAGGGAATGTGACAGGAGGAGGTGCCTGTGTAGTGCTGGCCAGCGATTGCGCAGTGTGGAGGAGATATGAAAGTGGGATGCTCGGGCAAGTGTGGGAGTGTACATTCACATATACTAACCATATGGTGCAGGATCTACGTGGAGCTATAGTGCTGATCTATAGCCTGGCTGGGAGAAAGTGAGTCGGTGAATATACTGTGCAGGACAGGAGAATCACGTGGTAAAAGGAACCTCGAAAAATGGAAAAGAGAATTAATGAATGCATCCAAGTACCAAGGAGTAAAATGTAGTCACATTAAATATCATGAAATATAGCAATATCACAATTATAACAAGATGCCGAGGAAACAAGAAATTGAGGGGTAACATGATATATAAACATGGCATTTAAGATTAAAGCCAAATGAAAAGGGAATTGGTGAATGCATCCAAGTACCAAGGAGTAAAATATAGTCACATTAAATATCATGAAATATAGTAATATGACAGTTACAACAAGATGCTGAGGAATCAAGAAATTGAGGGGTAACATGATATATATACAGTGTGTTCCAAATTATTATGCAAAAAGAGTTTAGGAGTGATAAGGTTAGACATTTTTTGTTTGTCATTTACGCTCATTGCTGGTGATGGTGTCAGGGCTCTTTATATCACTGAAAGCAAATGCAGATACCTGTGCAAATTAGTTTGGCAGGTGTGTCCAAATAAAGGCAAGACTACTTAAGAAGGATGTTCCACATTATTAAGCAGCCTACATTTTTTGCCAAAAAGGAAAAGAAAAAGGATGTGTCGGCTGCTGAGAAGCAACAAATTGTGGAGTATTTAGGTCAAGGCATGACTACAATCAACATTGCCAAGACACTTCATCGTGATCATCGCACAATCAAGAAGTATGTAGCTGATTCACAGCACACGCGTGTGCGTGCTGATAAGGAAAAATTGAGGACTCTTTCCAACATGCAATTGCATCAGGTTAAAAGAGCAGCAGCTAAAATGCCTTGTCATAGCAGCAGACGAGTGAAGCTGCTGGTGCCTCCAACGTCCCCCGAACAACAAGATGCAGGGTCCTTCAGAGGTTTGCAGCTGTGCGTAAGCCATCTTGTCGCCACCTCTATCCACTTCACACAAGCAGAAACGGCTCCAGTGTGCCAAACGATACATGAAGACTGACTTCCAAACTGTTTTGTTCACCTTACCCATTCTGGTAAGGATCCTCCTGCCTTGTATATGATCCTGCTCATATACCCCCCATCCTGCTCATAATATACCCTCCATCCATCCTGCTCATAATATACCCTCCATCCATCCTGCTCATAATATACCCCCATCCATCCTGCTCATGATATACCTCCATCCATCCTGCTCATGATATACCCCCCATCCATCCTGCTCATGATATACCCTCATCCATCCTGCTCATGAAATACCCCCATCCATCCTGCTCATAATATACCCCCATCCATCCTGCTCAAGATATGCCCCCATCCATCCTGCTCATAATATACCCTCCATCCATCCTGCTCATAATATACCCCCATCCATCCTGCTCAAGATATGCCCCCATCCATCCTGCTCATGATATACCCCCCATCCATCCTGCTCATGATATACCCCCATCCATCCTGCTCATGAAATACCCCCATCCATCCTGCTCATGAAATACCCCCATCCATCCTGCTCATGAAATACCCCCATCCATCCTGCTCATGATATACCCCCATCCATCCTGCTCATGATATACCCCCATCCATCCTGCTCATGAAATACCCCCATCCATCCTGCTCATGAAATACCCCCATCCATCCTGCTCATGATATACCCCCATCCATCCTGCTCATGAAATACCCCCATCCATCCTGCTCATGAAATACCCCCATCCTGGTAAATGGCGTGTATCCTGTGGCACAGAAAAAAATAAATAAACGTTTATACTTACCTTTCCTCACTCCCTGAAGCACCGATCTCTGTCTCAGCTGCAGCGCCGCCGTGTGGAGCCGTCACCGTTGTCTGCAGCATCGCGTCTTCCTGTCTGTACCGGCGGTCAGCTGATCTGGTGGACACTAGCGGCGAGCACAGCGATGACGTCATCGCTGTGCGCGCCGCTAGTGTCCAGATCAGCTGACCGGCACAGACAGGAAGACGCGATGCTGTAGGGGGGCGGCTTCACACACGGTGACGGATAAGTACACTGATTCACTGCACCCCGCGCTGATAATGATGCACGGGGGGCAGTGAATACAGCCGCACATGATCACTCCAGGCTGTAGTTGCCAGGGGTGATCACGGCCGGCTGTTAATTATGCATGCACCCCCCCCGCCCATCACCCCGCCCACCTGTCAGCGCCAGTTTCGCTGAGAGATGATGGGCGGGAGGATGGGCGTGCATATGTAATGAGCGGACCCACGTGGTCACGGCAGGCGCTGCTGCAGCTTGCTCGTGCCGTCAATGACCCGCTCCACCGCAGCACCCTCATTCCCGGCCGCAGCCCTATAGTTAGACCATAAGACGCACCCCCCACTTTCCCCAAACATTTGGGGGAAAAAAACTGCGTCTTATGGTCCGAAAAATACGGTATATATTAGATATAGATAAATATATATATATACTTCCAGACCGTACCATCCTCATGGACACTATATGCTGTATAGCCAATCAGTGTTGACTTTGCCTCAGGCATTCTTTCCATATATATACAGGTAATTATCATGCCCCACTACCCCGTATCACATTATACTGACAGGATTATCTTGACATGATTTTCTAACAGTCATTTTATATTTTTCATTTAGACTATGTGTATAGTCTCCCCCTGTGTAAGACGTCAGTACGCAGTTTCTATTGGTGCAACTTGACCATTAGTTCTGACATTTAGGTATGTTTACATATCAGAATGAATTTTGTCACTTATGTAATGAAATATGCATATTTTCTATGGACTTCCTATAACTTAAGAAAACTCTTGACTTATTTATGTACATGGAGATTGATGTAAACGTTTGTATATCACACATGGAGATGTTCTCCTTTTCATGATATGTGACTATTTTTGTAATGTTTTGATTATGATTTTATTTAGTTTCTTTAACACTTTGTTTTTTTCTTTATGTCACTAGTCTGATATAGTCCTTGAAAAAGGTCCTATTAGGACTGAAACGTTGGGGACAGACTCTTAAAATAATCCTTTTATTTCAATAAAACAATGGTTTTGCACCATCCAAGATCTTTTTCTCATTTCTCTGTGGTGTGCCGGAGCTTTTTGTTATTTATTCTTATGGTCAGGAGACCACGGCAATTGATCTTGAAAAAATCCCATAAGAGGTAGAAAATAATGCACAAGAGTAGTTGGAAACTTAGTTGGCTGCAATCCGCTGACTACACATACACAACTAGAAGTAGCAGTGGAGCGTTCCTAACCAACCTAGACGCCTCATCACCGCCTGAAAACTAACTAGCCTCAAAGATGGAATGAGGATTCCTGACTTGCCTCAGAGCAGCCCAAAAAGATAGAAAAGCCTCCAACATATAAAAACGATGATGTAAGAAAAAAGATAGCACACAGATGGTTAATATAGGGTTAAGCAAAGTGAGGCCCTGCTAGCTAGATACAAAAAGGATAGAAAAGATTACTGGTTGCAGCCAGTGAAAACTCTGAAAAAATACCAGCACCTGATAATCAAAAATGCCTTAAAGATCACACGATTTTTCCACCCACTATATCAGGAACTCTTGTGCAAGTACAAACTCCAAATCAGACTGGGAGTAAAGACTCCGTTCTTGCTGGGAATAAATCGTCCTCAATAAATAGTGCAGAAAGAACGCTTAGTCCTATTCAAGAAACAAAGAAAATTTTCTCAAACATTGAATTAGGAATAGACTTCAAAAGTTAAGCAGAAATGCCCATAAATACAATTCAGCCTAAACCAAGCCCAGACTAAGAGAATAAACCCTCACAAGGAAAAATCTCCGATATTACACAATTCCCACTAATTGCAAACAAAAGACAGAAAAATGAATGAGAACGAATTAATCTCAGGAAGAATAAACAAAATACTTATCAGGCATAGTATAAAACTGATGCAAAGGAATGAAAAAACTGCTGTAGAAATCATTCCTGGAGAATCCAAAAAAGGAGCAGAAAAAAAGCAAAAAACAATTCTACATGGAAAGGTAGAAAAGCCTAACGGCAGGAGGACGACTTCAGGACATCTTTTCCTGGAGCAGAAACAGTTATCACCAGCAAAGGTTAGACAGAAACTGCCTTCCTATATTCCCCCAGGCTGGACACCATTGGCTTTCCTGGAACAGCAATCATTCTCCACACCTGTCTGTGCGACAGATGCAGAATCAGACTTATTACCAGCACTAGTCACCAGAGGTAACTTAGAAACACTCTCAGGAACCGCACCAACCCTGATCATATTCTCAACACCGGACAGCGCCACCAAATATGCACCATATCACCTCCAGGGGCACCACATTGCCAGCATACGTCAGGCATGTCCGGACACCATTTATGAAACAGTGCTTGGACCCGATACCAACGGGAGACTATTCTGTTACAGGTTTCTTGGGACCTTGTGGCCACTGCTGATTTATGGGTTAGGCGGAAACAACAATCCCATTGCTCCCTAAACTCCGTCTGAAGCTCTGTCTCCAATACACTGCAAAAGTGGGGGAGAGCAATTAGGACCATTGCGGTCCGCATTTTGTAGACACAGGACAATGTGTGTCGGGTGAGAGTGCCGGACATACACAGAGATTCGAAGGTGGAGATGGTGGGCTCCGGTGACTCAGCTCGAACCTGTGAGTTTCAGTAATGTCGAAGTTGAGCATATTCAAAATGATAATGCATTTTGGGTATCTAACCACAATAATTATGGAGAGCGGGATTAGGTCCCTGTCTGGGGCCACATGAAGCAGATGTAAGGGGTTCCGTCTGGAGCCACCCAAAAAAGAATTAAATGAAGCCCCAGGCAGGAATGCCGGGTTGTCTGTGATCAGCATCAGGGGCCCAAGAGGGTGCAGCAAGGGCCTATTAGTTTTGGGGGAATGGACAGTTAACAAGGTCTGCTTAGTGGTGTAGGACATTGCAATGTTGTGACGGGGGAGCACGGGCCATGTCCATGGGAGAGTTGACACCGAAAGGGAACATAAGAACATAAGTCCCAAGCATGTCGGACCCATAGTTTAGACTCCAAATTGTGGATAATGTCCAGGATCCTTGCATGAGCAGCTGCCAGGGCGTAACGTCTACAGTCCATCAGGCCCGTCCCCCCCGCATCTTTAGGTCTGAAGAGAATGCCACTGCGAAGCCAGGAGCGATCCTTGGACCAAACAAATTGGTTAAATGACTTCTGCACCCTCACCCAGAAGGATGCCGGGATATGCACGCAGGGCTGTGGAGTCGGAGTTCATTTTGGTGAAGTCGGTATAAAATGGACCGACTCAGACTCGTAAAATATATAATAAATTGGGGACAGTAGTTCAATGCAGAATGTGCTGAATATTTTTTTCATAGGAATTTGGGAAAGTTATGAAATGTCCTATAAATGGCTGTTCTATTCCTGATCTAAGGCTACATTCACACACAGCGCTTTTGCTGCGTTTTTTGAGGATACGTTTTTCAGCTGCAAAAGCAGATCAGCTTTTTAAAAAACTGCATCACCTGAAAGGTTTTTAAGCTCATAGATAATGTTTTCAATAGCAAAAGCAGATTAGAAAAACGCCACACAATCTGACATGCTCATTTTTTTGTGAGGATCCATTTTTGAGCGCAAAAACAGATCCTCACAAAACGATGTCTGAATGTCATATCTTGAAACCCATTGACTTTGCTGGGATGCCCAGAGTCACTGCATTTCACTGCAAAAACCGATCCGCAAAAACGCTGTGTGTGAATGTATGTAGCCTGAGGATCTAGGCTTTGTCTTAGCTGAGATAAGTCTGTGCTGCACTTGAGCACCAGTGAAGCTCCTCCTCTACAGGCAAGGCTAAAAAGTAACCACACTCAGAAAGAAGGAAGGCCGCACTCATCTCAGGACTGCAAGAGTGAACGGGATAACAAGATTAAGGCCATTACTTCTTAAAGCATATTTAAACTTTCAATAAACTGTGCATAAATCAATAGTCCAGTATACTGTATGTCCTCTGTATGCTTGATCCTTGTTTTTTCTTTGAGCTCATGTACTTTTGGGAGGATAGCTTCTATACAATATACATACAATATACAGGGAAAATACAGCAACAGGATTGATGAGGACTTGTATAGGTATAGAAGCCAAAACATCAAGTTATTAGCGCTGTTATCAGTACCTTTGTACCTGGAGCATATATGATACACCACAAACTTGCTCCCTCCCTCCTCCCCTCTTCATAGACTGAAGCAATCTGATGTGAAACATTTAGTGATCTGTACCTAAGAAAAGCCTGAGATTGGAAATTCAAAGTAAAGCTATCTAATGACATATTTTACATACTCTATATTTGTCATCTGTACTATTGATTTGCGCAAAGTTTGTTTTATTGCTATCTAAAAATATACAGTGGGGAAAATAAGTACAGTGCTGGCCAAAAGTATTGGCACCCCTGCAATTCTGTCAGAGAATAC
Source organism: Anomaloglossus baeobatrachus (assembly GCF_048569485.1). NCBI lineage: Eukaryota > Metazoa > Chordata > Amphibia > Anura > Aromobatidae > Anomaloglossus > Anomaloglossus baeobatrachus. Next base: position 521,458 of record NW_027441782.1, on the reverse strand, counting down.
TCAGTTTCTTCCTGAAAATGATTGCAATCACAAATTCTTTGGTATTATCTTCTTGTATTTTGCTTGCTATGAAAAAACACAAGAGACAATGAAACAAAAATCAAATCATTGATCATTTCACACAAAACTCCAAAAATGGGCCAGACAAAAGTATTGGCACCCTTATGCGGGCGTCACACGATACGATCTATCGTGCGATTGCACGAGCAATCGTACCCACCCCCGTCGTTTGTGCGTCACGGGCAAATCGCTGCCCGTGTCGCACAAAGTCGTTATATCGCCGTCACACGTACTTACCTGCTGAGCAACCTCGCTGTCGGCGGCGAACCTCCTCTTCCTGAAGGGGGAGGGACATACGGCGTCACAGCGACATCACACAGCCGCCGGCCAATAGAAGCGGAGGGGCGGAGATGAGCGGGACGTAAACATCCCGCCCACCTCCTTCCTTCCGCATAGCCGGCGGGTGCCACGGGACGCAGGTAAGCTGTGTTCATCGTTCCCGGGGTGTCACACTGAGCAATGTGTGCTGCCCCGGGTACGATGAACAATCGGCGCCATGAAAAATAAACGATTTTTTAAAAATAAGCGACGTGTACACGACGCACGATTTGTGACCGATTCAGCGTCACTCGGAGGTGTCACACGAAACGACATCGCAAACGATACTGGATGTGCGTTAAGAAAACCGTGACCCCGACGATGCATCGCACGATAGATCGTCTCGTGTGATGCCCGCATAAGCCTAATACTTGGTTGCACAACCTTTAGCCAAAATAACTGCGAACAACCGCTTCCGGTAACCATCAATGAGTTTCTTACAATGCTCTGCTGGAATTTTACACCATTCGTCTTTGGCAAACTACTCCAGGTCCCTGAGATTTGAAGGGTGCCTTCTCCAAACTGCCATTTTGAGATCTCTCCACAGGTGTTCTATGGGATTTAGGTCTGGACTCATTGCTGGCCACTTTAGTAGTCTCCAGTGCTTTCTCTCAAACCATTTTCTACTGCTTTTTGAGGGAGACCCAGCTTTCTCACACTGGGCCCTACATTATGCTGCAAAATTTTTTGGTAGTCTTCAGACTTCATAATGCCATGCACACGGTCAAGCAGTCCAGTGCCAGAGACAGCAAAGCAACCCAAAAACATCAGGGAAAACTCCAACCTGGCTTTTTATGTCTCGGGGTAAGAAGTGGGGTCTTCCTGGGTATCCTACCATACAGTCCCTTTTCATTCAGACTAGAGTTGAGCGCGGTTCGCGGTTCGAGGTTCTCCAGTTCTGTGGAACACACGCTCGATCACAGCCCCGTGGCAGTAAACCAGGCACTCGCCCCGTTAGGTGGTCCGTGCCCCCCCCCCGACCGATGGAGGAGGTGGCGTCACCCACACAGTGGGAAGCCTGGGTATTATCCGGACTGCATAAAGATCCCAGTGAGCGCACTCTCCAGGCTGAACTGAGGATGGAGGGCGATCGCTCTACCCATTCTGCTTCTGTGGAGCCCAGCACAGCCCCCGGTTCAGTGAGTATACACCAACTTGGGGGAAGGACGGGGGAGACAAGAATGTGGAACCAAAGAAGGAGAAGACCTCCAGCCGTAAATGTGTTGTGTATCAAGAATAGAGTTGAGTGCGGTTCGAGGTTCTCCAGTTCGCGGCTCGAGTGATTTTGGGGGCTGTTCTAGATAGAACTAGAACTTGAGCTTTTTGCTAAAGCTCGATAGTTCTAGATACGTTCGAGAACGGTTCTAGCAGCAAAAAGACCAGCTAATTACTAGCTGGCTTTCCGCTGTAATAGTGTAAGTCACTCTGTGACTCACACTATTATGAAATTTCAGTGTATAGTGTGCGGGAACAGCGCATTCAAATCACTGCTGTATGTATAATCGCCATTTTTTTTTTTTTCCTTGTCTTCCTTCCCTAAGCGCGCGCATGTAGTGGGGCGGGCCAGCATGTCAGCCAATCCCAGACACACACACAGCTAAGTGGACTTTTAGCCAGAGAAGCAACGGCATGTGTGATAGGATGTCCATGTCACATGTCCCTGCATTATAAAACGAGTATCTGCCCGTCCGGACGCCATTATCTCTTCTGCGTCCTTGGTGTCAGACACCGCTGGCGCAGCGCCTATCTCCGATACTGCTGTGTACGCTCTATACACAGCGCTGTACAGAATAGGGATAGAAGTTTCTATCAGTCCTTTTAAGGGCTAATACCGGCAGGGTCAGAGCCATAGGTGACAGGTCCGTGAAAACAGAGTTTAACAGCTACACAAGATGACAGCGTCTGTGTAGCTAAGGTCAGGGATTTCCTCGCTGCATTTCCCCATTAGGAGGGATAGAAAGGCAGGCTTCCTTTCCTCTACCCAGAGACCCACAACCCTGCCACTGCACTGAGTGAACTTAGTGGCATCCTAAACGTGGCTGTTGGACTTCCATTAGTGTCCCACTGGTGCAAATCTATTTGCAGCACCTCTGCATGACACCCTCATGCACATTTTGCTACGCTAATGTTATAGCAAACTCAGGGAATTCATTGCTGCATTTGATAATTCGGAGGGATAGAAAGTGAGGCTTCCTTTAGCTTTTCCTTCTGTTCATAGACAGCATCTCCAAGTCCACACCCGAAGAGCAATTTCTCCTCCACGTCTAAGTGTGGAGAGGCAGCTAGTGCGCATGCGTGTGCCGATTTACCCCAGCTGCAGCCTAACTACAGTGTTTCGCCTAGTGAGTATGCTCAGCCTTACTGTGCCATTCCTGAGGCTAAGTCTTCATTTCGGGATACAGCGCATGCTCCCACACTTAGTGCGAAAAGCCTCTTTGCACAGGTACTTGCATTCCGTGCCGGGTCTAAGTCCTGTTTTGTGCCTAGACACCATGCTAAAGCTGATAGTCTTTTTTCGACGACTGTATTTCATGCTACTGAGCATGCTCAGGCACTTACTGCATCAGAGACTAGGTCCGGTAATGAACTCTTTGGCACTGCCCCTGATGTCGGGGGCCCATATAGACCACAGGGCATCAGGTGTCCTGACGATGTGGCCAGGCCACTCCCAAATGGCTTGCAGAGGCCCGCCCCTATGACTTGTCACCTCATTATTGATGGTCAGACGATGACTGGTGAGGTGTTTGTGTCGTGGCAGCCATGAGGTCATTATTGAAGTTGCGGTTCCAAATAGGACGCTAGTTATGCCACTCATGACGTGTCACTCTGCTTTTGTCTTCAGGAGGTGCATTGTGGTCCACCCTGGTTTGGGGCGGACCCAGGTTATAAAACGGGCTGGAGCCAACAAGGAGGTGCGCAGTCTTCTATTATGCTCCGAAAGAGCACACCTCCATGTGTTGAACCCATTGCGGCTTTAGGCCAGAGGTAGGCAGGGATAGGGTGTCGATGCAGGCCGCCACCACAGTTGGTAACGCAGAACGGTTAAGACCAGCTCCTGTCCTACCAGTCCTGCTTGTGCAGCCCAGTGGCATTAACAGGCCTGCTGCTGTTGATGCGCCTGCTGTCCACAGGTGTGGCCCCTACGCACACGGTCAGCGTACTCAATGGCCCCTGTGATGTTAACAGGGAGTTCCTGGGCTGGGTGTGCGTGTGGACCCTGTGACGCTAACAGGGCTCCCAGTCTCCAGATCCCAGTGGCGTCTAACTCGGTTCAGGCTACTATTAGTTTCATAGCCACACAGATCTGTATCCTCCACCAAACCTTCCAGTTGCCAACCTCTCCTTTTCCATCTGGGAGCACGGTGGACACTGACTGCTGATGGGGATATATACCTTTCTCTTTCTTTTCTTATTAATTTTCGTTATATAGCGGTAACATAGTATATACCACCTTATCCAAATCTGCCAGTCCCACCGTAACAGATGGTGTTTCTTCATCAAATGTTACTTTTGCTTAACCAACAAACCCACGGACAAAAACTTTTTTCCCCTTTCCAACACACCTGTTCCCCTTTCCACCTGCATCTGTCCTTTTTCAACTCATTTGGTATATGACCAAAAGTGCAACTCTGCAGGGACACCGTACTCAATGCCATCTCAGCACAGCAGCCAGCCCTCGGTCCCTCAGATGTGGACAAGTAAAAGACCATTTCCTCCTATCCATGACAAAGCGTTGAGATTCACTCTGTGCAGCACTGGTGTTTACTGGAAAAGCAGATCTAACCACCTTTTGCAGATACTCCTGTATACGTGCGTCCATTTCTATGGCAGGATTTATTTCGCCAAATTTTTTCTTGTACCGGGGATCTAACAGTGTGGCAACCCAGTAGTTAGCATTACTTCGAATTCATACAATCCGAGGGTCATGTTGTAGGTAGTGCAGCAAGAAGGCGCTCATGTGTCTTGTGCATCCAGGAGGACCAAGTCCTTGGTGTGTTGGTGGCAGAGAGGTGAGAATCGTGCCTCCTTCCTCTGCCCTCTCCCCCCAACCTCGCGCAACCGAAATGTGAGCAAGCTCTCACTCATCTGCTGAGTCTTCCATGCCCATCGCAAGTTCGTCCTCCATTTCTTCATAGGCTCCTGCACCTTCCTCAACAATTTTTGCTGATACTATGCGTCCTTGTTAATCCCTCTCCCCCACCATGACTGCCGCCTAGGTGCCGCTCACCATCTGGACCTTGTAGATCTTATTATCCCTTCTGCATATGACTCCTCCTGTACTTCCTCCCCTTCCGCTTGGACCAACACCTGACTCCGAATAATGCTTACAGTGTGCTCCATCTTGTAGATGACCAGAATTGTCACGCTGAGAATGGCATCGCCAGTGCTAAACATCTTCGTCGACATTTGTAAACTGTGTAGAAGGGTGCATAGGTCCTTGATCTGACACCACTCCTGCAGCGTGATCTGCACCAACTCTGGATCAAGTTAGCCCAGGGTATACGTCAGACCGTATTTCAGCAGGGCTCTGCGGTGCTGCCACAGACGCTGCAACATGTGCAGATTCCAATTCCTGCGTGTCGGAACATCGCATTTCCGGCGTTTAACCGCTAGACCCTAAGACTTCAGGACCGATGAAAGTTGTTGAGCTGCTGGGTGCGAAGGATGAAAGTGAGCACATAGCAGCGTGCCCAAGGCCATGTAGGCCAGGATGGTATTTTAAAAATTGCTGGACAACCAGGTTCAACACGTGAGCCATACAAGGCACGTGTGTCACATTGCCCTGAAGAAGGGTCGCAGACTGGTTTGCATCATTGTCGCACCCGACCTTCCCTGGCTGCTGGTTGAGTGGAGACAACCATTGATGAAACTCGGTCTCACTCTCCAGAGCTTACCGTCCACAACTCCTCAGCGGTGTGACTCACATTTCCCAGACATTTCTAAGTAAAGAGTCGACCGCATCATGCTGTTGAGCTGTGCTGCCAGCATAGTAAGGAGGTGTGTGGGATTCCTTGGGCGCAGTTACAAGGAAGGGTGGCCTGACCACACAGGGTTTGGGCCGAGGTGGAGGACCCACACGAGGTTGAGGAGGCAGAAGCAGTGGAGGAACTTGTACATACAGAGGAAGGATTGACACACAAGTCGTGGGGACGGCAAGACTTGTACAGCAAACCCTTCTCCATCTCTCACCATAGTTACCCAGTGCCCAGTCAGCAACATGTAACTCCCCTGTCCATGCTTACTGGTCCAAGTATCTGTGGTGAAATGCACCCTGTCACACACAGAGTTTCTCAAGGAATCGGTGAGGTTGTGTGCGACCTGCTGTGGTAGCGCGGGCACGCCTTTCTTGGAGAAGGAGTGACGACTGGCCATTGGCTCTTGGGGCACTGCAATGGGCATAAGGTCTCGAAAATCCTCGGTCTCAAAAGGGTGTAAAGGCAGCCTTTCTGTTGCCAACAAGTTGCAGATGATGAAACTCAACCTCTTAGGCATGTCATGCCCTTCGAAAATCATGTAAAACACAGCGAGGGGACTCCAACCACAGTCTCCCTCGTTTCCACTAATTGGGCCACACACACCCCACTTGACTGGCATCAGTTGACCCCCCCTTTTGAAAAAGAAAAAGATGCTTTGCATGAAGCACTCTCAAAAATACGCGTGCCTTTCACCTCCCCTGGATGACCCAGGGGAAGAAAAGTCCTCTGAGAGCCATGTCCACATTGTCAGTGGACAGACACGTGTGCTTATCTGCCAGCAGACCCCCAGCAGCACTGAAGACAGGTTCCGAGAGAACGCTGGCTGCAGGACATGACAAGATCCCCAAGGCGTACGTGGCAAGCTCAGGCAATTTATCCAGATTGGCAGCCTAAAATGAGCAGGGCTCAAGTTGCACAGTTATGGCATCGACGTTTCCTTGCTTATACTCATATATCTGTGTCTCCTCCTCTTTTTCCTTGTCCAGCTCTTTTGTTTTCGCATGAGTATATGTCCTTGTCACTTTCCCATGTGTTTGTGTTGTGTTGTGAGTTGTTTGTCACCTTTTGGACACCTTTGAGGGTGTTTTCTAGGTGTTTTTCTGTGTTTGTGATTGCCTGCCATTGTTTCCTATGCGGTTTGAGTTCGGTTCGTCGAACGTTCGACGAACTGAACTCGAACGAGACCTCCGTTCGACGAACCGAACTCGAGCTGAACCATGACCGGTTCGCTCATCTCTAATTCAGACACCGACGGAGAGTAGGGTTGACACTGTTGTACACTCGGACTGCAGGGCAGCTTGAACTTGTTTGGATGTTAGTCGAGGTTCTTTATCCACCACCTGCACAATTGTGCGTTGAAATCTCTCGTCAATTTTTCTTTTCCTTCCACATCTAGGGAGGTTAGCCACAGTGCCATGGGCTTTAAACTTGTTGATGACACTGCGCACTGTAGGCACAGGAACTTTCAGGTCTTTGGAGATGGACTTGTAGCCTTGAGATTGCTCATGCTTCCTCACAATTTGGATTCTTAAGTCCTCAGACAGTTCTTTGGTCTTCTTTCTTTCTCCATGCTCAATGTGGTACACACAAGGACACAGGACAGAGGTTGAGTCAACCAATGATTCTTAATTGTGCAGTTGGCATGCGGTGGAGGGCGAGGATTTTTTACCTGAAAATAGGACCCGGTCCTACTGTATATTGTGCAGTGCCTGTAAAACCGAGCTCCAAGATATCCTGTCGAAAGCCTTTTCGGTGTCAAGCGACAGGATCATCATGGGGATTTTCTGAGTGGGTGCGTGTTGGACCAGATCGATAGTTTTCAGAGTGTTGTGTCTGGCCTCCCTGCCAGCGAGAAAACCCACTTGATCCAGGTGTATCTGACCAGGGAGGAGAGGGTTCAATCTATTAGCGAGGAGTTTGGCATAGAGTTTTAAATCTACATTAAGCAAAGAAATTGGCCTGTAGCTGCTGCAGCAATTAGAGTCCTTCCCAGGTTTAAGAATTAGAGCTATGTGTGCTAATGTAGAGTCAGCTGAGAAGAGTGTGGATTCTGAGATAGAATTAAAAATTTGCAGCATCATGGGCGCTAATTGTTCAGAAAAAGATTTATAAAACTTGGCCAGGAAGCCATCTGGACCAGGGCTTTTGTTTCTGGGTGAGTCACGGGTTGCAGAATGAAGTTCCTCCAATGTAAAAGGACTCTCCAGCTCATCCACCAGGACCCCATTGAGCTTTTTGAAGGGGGAGGATGGGGCAGGAATTATATTGGGGTTGGTAGGGGTTCTGGGGGACAAATTATAAAGTTTAGTGTAATATGAACGGAAGGTGTCTGAAATGTAAGGGGATGGCGTAAGACAGTTTATCATGTGTATTTTTAATACAGGGGATCAGGGTCTGGGTTCTTTTGGACCTCAAGGCATCAGCCAGCATACTGCCCGGTTTGTCCCCAATATCATAAAATGTACCCCTTCCCGACTGAAGTAGGCGCTGATAGGAGGAGTCCAGTAGCTGTTTGCTCATATGGTTGCGGGCAACAAGGCTTTTTTATGGAGCAGCTCTAGGTTGGTGACCAATTGTAGAGCCACCTTAAGGGCAACAGCCCTGTCCTTCTTAATACGCGATCCATGTTTGATAAATGTACCATGAAGGACGCATTTAAGATCCTCCCATTTATAAGCATGCGCCATATCGTCCCGCGAGTGATCAGTGATAAAGTGGTCAATTGTAGCCCGGACATCCGCCACACAGAGTTCATCCAGGAGCAAGGACTCATTGAGTCGCCACGACCCCCTCATGTTTGGCAAGGAGGGGACTTTAATGGCACAATAGGCTGGCGCGTGATCAGATAATGTAATGTTACCAATCTCAGTGGATGAGAGCCAAGGGATGGAACTGTGCTGTATAAGGATGGAATCTAATCGACTGTACGAGTCCTGGGGGTGAGTAAAAACTGTAGTCTTTATCGGATGGGTGCTGGATTCTCCATGTGTCATAGAGTTGTAGTTGCAATTATGCTTTTTTGATGCGCTTGATGGTCGCGTAAGGGGTGCTGGATTCACCTTTGGCGTTGTCAATCGTCGGGTCTAGGGTAACATTTAGGTCCCCGCATAGTAAGACTAAGCCTCGTACCGGGGGGGGGGGGGTTACGGTACCTACTAATTTGGAGATAAAATGGTCTTGGTGTTGGTTGGGAGCCTAGGTATTAATAATTGGAAAAGTTTGGCTACCAACAATTAAAGAGAGGATAATGTATCTGGCCTCACTGTGCACCCTACAATCCAGCACCTGGTGGGGTAGTAATTTGTGTTTGGCTATCGCTACACCCTTGGAACGGGAATCAGGGTTGTTTGTTAAAAACTAGGTTGTGTAATATTTGTTCTTGATTGCGGGTGGGTGTCCCTGTTTAAAGTGAGTTTCTTGGAAGCATATCAATTGAACCTTACATTTGTGAAAGTGGTAGAGGATTTGCGCTCGCTTCTCCGGTGTGTTGAGGCCTTTTGCGTTAACATAGTAACATAGTTTGTAAGGCGGAAGGAAGACATTATGTCCATCTAGTTCAGCCTATTTTTAGTGCAGCTGTTCTGCAGTGCTGAACCAGGGGAAGGTAAAAACCCACAGCGTAGGATTTTCTTCATAGGGAAAATATTCTTTCCCGACTTCTAAGCTGGGTCAACTATCTACCTGTAATATTATGTTATTCATAACCTTCTATTATGGTATAACCTATTATGTTATTCTATTATTATGTTATTCATTATCCTATTATTATCCTATTATGTTATTCTAACCTATTATGTTATTCATAACCCTATTGCTTTCAAGAAAAGCATGCATTCCTCTCTTGAATTCATTCAGTGAGTTGGCTATCACCACTTCCCCGGGAAGAGAGTTCCAGAGCCTCGCTGGTCTTACCGTGAAGAACCCTCTTCTATGCTGATGTAGAAATTTTCTTTCCTCCAAATGAAGAGAATGCCCCCTTGTTCTTGTCATAGTCCTTGGTACAAACAGATCATGGGAGAGATCTCTGTATTGCCCTCTGATATACCGTATTTTTCGGACTATAAGACGCACCGGACTATAAGACGCACCCTGGTTTTAGAGGAGGAAAATAGGAAAATAAAACTTTAAGCAAAAAAATGTGGTCATGACACACTGTTATGGGGCGAGGATCTGCTGCTGACACTGTTATGGGGGTAATGTCCCCAAATTCTCTACTAAGGTACCCCATCCTGGTAATGATCCTCCTGCCTTGTATATGATCCTGCTATAAACCCCCATCCTGCTTATATACCAGCATCCTGCTCATATTCCCCCATCCTATTCATATACCCCATCCTATTCATATACCCCATCCTGTTTATATACCCCCATCCTGTTCATATACCCCCATCCTGTTCATATACCCCCATCCTGTTCATATAGCCCCCATCCTGTTCATATACCCCCATCCTGTTCATATACCCCCATCCTGTTCATATACCCCCCATCCTGTTCATATACCCCCCATCCGGTTCATATACCCCCCATCCGTCCTGCTCATATACTCCCATCCTGTTCATATACCCCCATCCTGTTCATATACCCCCATCCTGTTCATATACCCCCCATCCATCCTGCTCATATACTCCCATCCTGTTCATATACCCCTATCCTGTTCATATACCCCCATCCTGTTCATATACCCCCATTCTGTTCGTATACCCCCATCCTGTTCATATGCCCCCCATCCTGTTCATATACCCCCCATCCATCCTGTTCATATACTTCCATCCTGTTCATATACCCCCCATCCATCCTGTTCATATACCCCCATTCTGTTCATATACTTCCATCCTGTTCATATACCCCCCATCCCTCCTGCTCATATACTCCCATCCTGCTATATGCCCCCATCGTGCTCATATACCATCCTGGTATATGGCCTGTATCCTATAGCACAGAGAAAAAAAACAAACGTTTATACTCACCTTTTCCTCACTCCCTGCAGCACCGATCATCTTCCTCTCTGCGCCGCTGACCTGCGTGTGTGGAGCCGTTCCCCTGCAGCACGCGATGTCTTCCTGTCTGTGCCAATCAGCTGATCAGCACAGATCAGCTGACCGGCACAGACAGGAAGACATCGCGTGCGGCAGGGGGACGGCTCCACACACGGGGACGGATGAGTGGACTGATTCACTGCACCCCGCGCTGATAATGATGTGCGTGGGGCAGTGAATACAGCCGCACATGATCACTCCAGGCTGTAATTGCCAGGGGTGATCATGTGGACCGGCTCTTTACTATGCGCGCGTCCCCGCTCGTCCTCCCGCCCACCTGTCAGCGCCGGCTTCTGCGCTGAGAAATGGGCGGGAGGATGGGCGTGCATATGTAATGAGCGGGCACACGTGGTCACGGCAGGCTGCTATAGTAGCCTGCTCGTGCCCCCGATGACCCGCTCCACCGCAGCGCCCTCATTCCCCGCAGCCACAGTCAGACCATAAGACGCACCCCCAACTTTCCCCCAACATTTGGGGGAAAAAAAGTGTTTCTTATGGTCCGAAAAATACGGTACTTGTACATATTTATTAGGTCTCCCCTAAGTCTTCTCTTTTCTAGAGTAAATAGACCTAATTTTGATAACCTTTCTGGGTATTGTGGTGCATCCACTCCATTTATTATTTTAGTTGCCCGCCTCTGAACCCTTTCAAGTTCAGTTATGTCTTTCTTGAGCACTGGCGCCCAAAATTGCACACAATACTCCAAGTGTGGTCTGACGAGTGATTTATACAGAGGGAAAACTATGTTTTCATCTCGTGCCCCCAGACCTCTTCTGATACATCCCATGACCCTATTTGCTTTGCTGGCAGCTGCCTGACACTGGGCACTCCAATTTAGCTTATTGACTAAGATGCCTAAGTCTTTTTCCATGTCTGATTTCCCCAGCAGTTTCCCATTTAGTAAGTAATCGTAGCATCTGTTTCTCCTTCCCATGTGCAGAACCTTACACTTATCTGTGTTACACCTCAGCTGCCATTTTTCAGCCCAATTCTCCAATTTACTCAAATCCATCTGTAGTTACAAACTGTCCTCCTTTGTGTTAACTACCTTACATAGTTTTGTATCATCTGCAAATACTGATATTTTACTCTGTAATTCATCCTCGAGATCATTCATAAATATATTAAATAGTAGGGGGCCCAATACAGACCCCTGTGGTACCCCACTAGTAACCCTGGCCCAATCTGAGAATGCACCATTAATAACCACTCTTTGTTTTCTAACATTAAGCAGCTACCTACCCATCTACACACATTTTCGCCGAGCCCAAGCTTTCTCATTTTACTTATCACTCTTATGTGGGACAGTGTCAAATGCTTTACCGAAGTCGAGATAAATGACATCTAATGATTCTCTTTGGTCCATTTGAGAGCTTACATCCTCATAGAAGCTCATCAGGTTAGTGTGACAGGAGCGATCCTTCATAAATCCATGTTGATATGGAGTTAAACAATTATTAACATTGAGACATTCCATAATAGTATCCCTTAAAAACTCTTCAAACATTTTAACCACAACAGATGTTAAGCTTACCGGCCTATAGTTTCCAGGTTCCCTTTTAGATCCCTTTTTGAATATTTGTACCACATTTGCTAGCCGCCAATCCAGTGGAACAGACCCGGTTTCTATGGAGTCTTTAATATATAAGGAATAGAGGCCTGTCTACAACATTACTTAACTCCCTTAATACCCGAGGGTGAATGCCATCAGGGCCTGGTGATTTGTCAATTTTAATGTTACTAAGTCGGTTCTGCACTTCTTCCTGGGTTAGGCAGGTCATACTTAAAGAAGTTGTCCAGTTACCAAAAGTGATTTTTTTTTTTTCTGATAAATCTTGCTAATATGTGCCCCTCAACACATCTATTATGTTTTTTCAGCAAAATTACCTTTTATTGCGCACCAGCAGCACATGCTCATTGCTGGCTCCAGCTCTGATGGGGTTAATCTCTCCTCTGACTTCCTGCGTTCAGTTCCTACAAGTCCCAGAATTCTTTGTGGCTCTAGGGCGGTGTCTAGCTTTTCTAACACACCCATTGTGTCTAATACACCCACTCTGCTCCCACCCAAAGTCTCCTCCCTGCCTCTTCCCAGTGGATGCACTGAGAGAAATTACAGAGACAGCAGCAGCTCTGCACAGCCAGGGGAAGAAAGTGTGTGTGCGCGTATATATAGTGTGTTTGTGTTTGTGCGCGTATATACAGTGTGTTTGTGTGTGTGCGCGTATATACAGTGTGTGTATGTGTGCGCGTATATACAGTATGTGTGTGTATATACAGTGTGTGTGTGTGTGCGTGTATATACAGTGTGTGTGCGCGTATATAGTGTGTGTGTATATACAGTGTGTGTGTATATACAGTGTGAGTGTGTGTGTGTATATACAGTGTGTGTGTGTGAGTGTGTATGTGTGTGTGTGTATATACAGTGTGTGTGTGCGCGCGTATATACAGTGTGTGTGTATATATATACAGTGTGTGTGTGTGTGTGTGTGTGTATAAACAGTGTGTGTGCATATACAGTGTGTGTGTATATACAGTGTGTGTGTGTGTACAGTGTGTGTGTATATACAGTGTGTGTGTATATACAGTGTGTGTGTATATACAGTGTGTGAATATACAGTGTGTGTGTGTGTATATACAGTGTGTGTGTGTGTATATATACAGTGTGTGTGTGTATATACAGTGTGTGTGTGTATATATACAGTGTGTGTGTATATACAGTGTGTGTGTATATACAGTGTGTGTGTGTATATACAGTGTGTGTGTATATACAGTGTGTGTGTGTGTATACAGTGTGTGTGTGTGTATACAGTGTGTGTGTGTGTATATACAGTGTGTTTGTGTGTATATACAATGTGTGTATATACAGTGTGTGTGTATATACAGTGTGTGTGTATATACAGTGTGTGTGTGTGTATATACAGTGTGTGTGTGTGTGTGTGTATATACAGTGTGTGTGTATATACAGTGTGTGTGTGTATATACAGTGTGTGTGTGTGTGTGTGTGTGTGTGTATATATACAGTGTGTGTGTGTGTGTGTATACAGTGTGTGTGTATATACAGTGTGTGTGTTTATACAGTGTGTGTGTATATACAGTGTGTGAGTGTGTGTGTGTATATACAGTGTGTGTCTGTATTCAGTGTGTGTATATACAGTGTGTGTGTGTGTATATACAGTGTGTGTGTGTGTATATACAGTGTGTGTGTGTATATATACAGTATGTGTGTATATACAGTGTGTGAGTGTGTGTATATACAGTGTGTGAGTGTGTGTGTATATACAGTGTGTGAGTGTGTGTGTATATACAGTGTGTGTGTGTGTATACAGTGTGTCTATATACAGTGTGTGTGTATATACAGTGTGTGTGTGTGTATACAGTGTGTGTGTATATACACTGTGTGTGCGTATATACAGTGTGTGTGTGTGTATATACAGTGTGTGTGTGTGTAGATACAGTATGTGTGTGTGTAGATACAGTATGTGTGTGTGTATATACAGTGTGTGTGTATATACAGTGTGTGTGTGTGTATATACAGTGTGTGTGTGTATATACAGTGTGTGTGTATATACAGTGTGTGTGTGTGTGTATACAGTGTGTGTGTATGTATATATACAGTGTGTGTGTGTATATACAGTGTGAGTGTGAGTGTGTGTGTGTGAGTGTATATACAGTGAGTGTGTGTATACAGTGAGTGTGTGTGTGTGTGTATATACAGTGAGTGTGTGTGTGTGTGTGTGTGTATATACAGTGTGTGTGTGTGTATATACAGTGAGTGTGTGTTTGTGTGTGTATACACAGTGTGTGTGTGAGTGAGTGTGTGTGTGTGTGAGTGTGTGTGTGTGTATACACAGTGAGTGTGTGTGTGTGTGTGTGAGTGTGTGTGTATACACAGTGAGTGTGTGTGTGTGTATACACAGTGTGTGTGTGTGTGTGTATATATACAGTGTGTGAGTGTGTGTGAGTGTGTGTCAGTGTGTGTATATACAGTGTGTGTGTGTGTGTATATACAGTGTGTGAGTGTGAGTGAGTGTGTGTGTGTGTGTGTGTGTGTGTGTGTACAGAAATTATGATTATTAGCCAGCGCAACATGTGAAAAAAATAATTGGGGAAAAAAAGTGACAGGGTGATGAGATTGCTTTTTTCCCTCTTGCCTAGTCTGTGTGTCGTCCGTATCATCCGCAAACCGCATATGACCGGATCCTGTGGATTAAATGTGCAGCGCATGCAACCGTTATTTTACCGGATCCTTCTGCAGCGGGACACAGAATTTATCGGCCGGTGCTGGAGTCAGCTGACTCCTGATCTCACAGCCCGCACACGCTGCAATGGCTGCAGGTGGGCTCCTTCACATGACCGTTCCGTTTGTTGTGGTCAGTTCCTGTTTTTTTGCGGCCCCACAGACAGGACCATCTTTTCAATGTCTTTTGTGTAGGATCGGATGGTACACGGTAGCACTTCCATGTGCATCCGATCCTACAAAAAAAACCCACATCGGATGCCGTATGTCCGCTCCGTTATTATGGAACATGTCCTATTCTGTTCCGTAATAACGAACCGTGACAATACAAGTCAATGGGTCCGCAAAATTCCCGGAAGCAACACAGAAGCACTTACATGTGATTTCCGTTGGGTGCCCGTGCAGTCAGTGTCCCGCTCCAGCCCCAGCCCCGCGGCTGCCCGCTCAGCAGTGTCAGCAGCGGCCCGCACTGCAGTGTCAGCAGCCATGGGGATGACAAGCGCTACTGTCAAGAGGTTAGTAAGTTCATTACCTACGGTGATGAAGTCCTGCCCTCCTGACGTCAGCGGTTGTCACTGCCTTCTATGCCCGCCGCTTGTCACATCACCTCTCGCTGTCGACCCGAGACTGACTAGTGGTGACGTCACGGGCCGCTCGCGACACTTGGTTTGTGAAGGCGGCGGTCATTGAACTCGGTGACAGCGCTGCTGTCAGGAGTTCAGCGATCATCGCAGGTAATATACCTCGCTAACCTCCTGATAGCACCACTCGTCATGCCCTGCAGTGACCTGGGCTGACCTATTGATGTTAGCTCAGGTCACTGCACGGCTCTCCCAGCCAATGGGGAACATTCTGTTCTTCATTGACTGGGACATTGACTATGGTATGGATCATCGTGGGACCCCCTTGTATTACACCAGACCTGGATTTGTTTTTCTTTCTAATAAATTGGTGAAAGAGGGAATGTGTTGGGGAGTGTTTTTTCAAATAAAAATGTGTTTGTTGTCTTTTTTTTATTACTGCCTGGGTTGGTGATGTCGGATATCTGATACACACCTGACATCACTAACTCCAGGGCTTGATGCCAGGTGACATTACACATCTGGTATTAACCCCATATATTACCCCGTTTGCCACCGCACCAGGGCAACGGGATGAGATGGCGCGAAGCACCAGGACTGGCACATCTAATGGATGCGCTACTTCTGGGGCGGCTGCAGCCTGCTATTTTTAGGCTGGGGAGTGTCCAATAACTGTGAACCTCCCTAGTCTGAGAATAACAGACCACAGCTGTCCGCTTTACCTTGGCTGGTGATCCAATTTTGGGGGACCCCGTGTTTTTTGTTTTAAATTATTTATTTAATTTAAAATAACAGCGTGGGGTACCCTCTGTTTTGGATTACCAGCCAAGGTGAAGCTGCCAGCTGTGGTTTGCAGGCTGCAGCCGTCTGCTTTACCCTAGCTGGCTACAAAAGATAGGGGGACCGCATGTCATTTTTTTTTATTATTTATTTATTTTTTGGCTAAATACAAGGCTAAGCACCCCTTAGTGCCACATGAAAGTCACAAAAGGGTGCCAGCTTATGCAGGGGGTGCATTATGCAGGGGGTAAGACATTATATATGTATTTCTTATCTATCTATCTATCCAGCCCTCCATTCATTCATTCATTCATTCATCCCTCTATCCCTATATCTATCTATTCATCTCTATATCTACTCATCTATTTATCTTTCTTGCTGCTTCCGTTTTTTGCGGTCCGCGAATAAAACGGAAGGCACGCAGATGTCACACGGATGCCACTAGGATGCATCCATGAAAAAAAGGACCGTTTTTTGTGGGCCCACAAAAACGGAACGGTCATGTGAATGTAGCCTTAACAGCAGTCACTGCCTGCTGCCGGTCACATGTGACCGTGTGCGGGCTGTGTGTGCGGGCTGTGTGTACAGGAGTTCAGCTGAGTTCAGATCAGCTGACTCAAGTGTCGGCCGATTAAGCTGGGGCCACACGGGGATTACTGCGATCCCCTCGCATTACACTCGGCTCACGCTCAGTACAGCAGAGCTGAGTGTCATGCGTGTGTCCCTGCGACTGAGGTCCGACTGTGCGAGCAGACCTCAGCTACGGGGGCGGACCGGCACTCGAAGGATGGGCCAGCACTGAGGAGGGGTGGGAGGGATTTCTCGCCCTCTTTCCTCCGTAGTCCACCGATGTACCGCAAGTGCAGTGCGATTTTTCTCTCACCACATACACTTGAATGGGTAAAAAAGAGAGTCTTGCATTACAGTCGCAGCATGCTGCGATTGTTTTCTTGGTCCAATTAGGGCGGAGAAAATAATCGCTCATGTGTGCTGACGCACAGGCTAATATTGGTCCGAGTGGAATGCGATGTTTTATCGCACTCCACTCGCACTGTTTTTCTCGCCGTGTGGCTTAGACCTTACTTGTTCTATGTCCCCCTGCATCCATCGCAGCGTGTGCAGGCTGGAGTTCAGCTGAGTTCAGATCAGCTGACTCCAGTGCTGGAGTGAACTCCGCTGACCTCACAGCCCGTACACGCTGCAATGGATGCAGGGGGACACAGAACAAGTAATCGGCCGACACTGGAGTCATCTGATTACTTGGGATGAATTGAGCAGTGAAATGCTTTGGTGCTCGATGGGCGAAGCCCATGTCGATTTTTTTTTTTTAAAAATTCATTAAAAATAAAAAAAAAAAAAATCACATTGTTTGTTGGGACCCGCTGCATTTTCTATTGTTAAGGGTAACCCAAGCAGCTACTGGCTGCTAAACCCCGCTGCTTGGTGTTACTTTCACTGGCAATAGAAATCCAGGGAAGCATTTTTTTTTTTATAAAGGTTTTTGCCTGAAAACTTTAAAAAATTTAAGTGGGCTTCGCCATATTTTTGTATGCTAGCCAGGTACAGCAGGCAGCTACGGGCTGCCCCCCAACCCCCAGCTGCCTATTTGTACCCGGCTGGGAACCAAAAATATAGAGAAGCCCTTTTTTTTTTTTTATTTCATGAATTTCATGAAATAATTCAAAAGAAAAAAATGACATGGGCTTCGCCGAATTTTTGAGTCCAGCCAGGTACAACTAGGCAGCTGGGGATTGGAATCCGCAGTGAAGGGTGCCCAAACTTTCTGGGCCCCCCCGCTGCGAATTGCAGTCCACAGCTGCCCCAGAAAATGGCGCTTTCATAGAAGCGCCATCTTCTGGCGCTGTATCCAACTCTTCCAGTGGCCCTGGTGGCAGGTGGCACGCTGGGTAATAAGGGGTTAATACCAGCTATGTTTTACCAGCTGGTATAAAGCCTGAGATTCTTAATGTCAGGCCAAGTTTGACCAGGCCATTAAGAATCTCCAATAAAGGGTTAAAAAAAAAATAAAATAAGACCACACAGAGAAAAATACTTTATTAGAAATAAAAACACAGACACAGTAGGGACTCCATGTTTATTACTCCCTCTCACCCCTCCACGATGGAGAGATTTCTGTACTGACCATACCAGGAGGGGGGGAGGAAAAGAGAGCGAGGGGGGGGAGGAAAAGAGAGCGAGGGGGGAGGAAAAGAGAGCGGGGGGGGAGGAAAAGAGAGCGAGGGGGGAGGAAAAGAGAGCGAGGGGGGAGGAAAAGAGAGCGAGGGGGGAGGAAAAGAGAGCGAGGGGGGGAGGAAAAGAGAGCGAGGGGGGGAGGAAAGGAGAGCGGGGGGGAGGAAAAGAGAGCGAGGGGGGGAGGAAAAGAGAGCGAGGGGGGAGGAAAAGAGAGCGAGGGGGGAGGAAAAGAGAGCGAGGGGGGGAAGAAAAGAGAGCGAGGGGGGGAGGAAAAGAGAGCGAGGGGGGGAGGAAAAGAGAGCGAGGGGGGGGAAAGAGAGCGAGGGGGGGAAAGAGAGCGAGGGGGGAAAGAGAGCGAGGGGGGAGGAAGAGAGCGAGGGGGGGAGGAAGAGAGCGAGGGGGGAGGAAGAGAGCGAGGGGGGGGGAGGAAGAGAGCGAGGGGGGGAGGGAAGAGAGCGAGGGGGGGAGGAAAAGAGAGCGAGGGGGGAGGAAAAGAGAGCGAGGGGGGGAGGAAAAGAGAGCAAGTGGGGGAGGAAAAGAGAGCGAGGGGGGAAAGAGAGCGAGGGGGGGGAAGAGAGCGAGGGGGGGGAAAGAGAGCGAGGGGGGAGGAAGAGAGCGAGGGGGGGAGGAAGAGAGCGTGGGGGGAGGAAGAGAGCGAGGGGGGGAGGAAGAGAGCGGGGGGGGGGAAGAGAGCGAGGGGGGGAGGGAAGAGAGCGAGGGGGGGAGGGAAGAGAGCGAGGGGGGGAGGGAAGAGAGCGAGGGGGGGGAAGAGAGCGAGGGGGGGGAAGAGAGCGAGGGGGGGAAGAGAGCGAGGGGGGGGAAGAGAGCGAGGGGGGGAAGAGAGCGAGGGGGGGGAAGAGAGCGAGGGGGGGGGAAGAGAGCGAGGGGGGGAAGAGAGCGAGGGGGGGAGAGAGCGAGGGGGGAAGAGAGCGAGGGGGGAAGAGAGCGAGGGGGGGAAGAGAGCAAGGGGGGAAGAGAGCGAGGGGGGGAAGAGAGCGAGGGGGGGAAGAAAGCGAGGAGGGGAAGAGAGCGAGGGGGGGAAGAGAGCGAGGGGGGAAGAGAGCGAGGGGGGGGGAGAGCGAGGGGGGAGAGAGCGAGGGGAGGGAGAGAGCGAGGGGGGGGAGAGAGCGAGGGGGGAGAGAGAGCGAGGGGGGGCAAGAGAGCGAGGGGGGGCCAAGAGAACGAGGGGGGGCCAAGAGAGCGAGGGGGTGCCAAGAGAGCGAGGGGGGGAAGAGAGCGAGGGGGGGAAGAGAGCGAGGGGGGGAAGAGAGCGAGGGGGGGAAGAGAGCGAGGGGGGGAAGAGAGCGAGGGGGGGGAAGAGAGCGAGGGGGGGAAGAGAGCGAGGGGGGGAAGAGAGCGAGGGGGGGAAGAGAGCGAGGGGGGGGAAGAGAGCGAAGGGGGGGAAGAGAGCGAGGGGGGAAGAGAGCAAGGGGGGGAGAGAGCGAGGGGTGGAAGAGAGCGAGGGGTGGAAAAGAGCGAGGGGTGGAAGAGAGCGAGGGGGGGCCAAGAGAGCGAGGGGGGCCAAGAGAGCGAGGGGGGGCCAAGAGAGCGAGGGGGGGCCAAGAGAGCGAGGGGGGGAAAAGAGCGAGGGGGGGAAGAGAGCGAGGGGGGGGGAAGAGAGCGAGGGGGGGATGAGAGCGAGGGGGGGAAGAGAGCGAGGGGGGGGAAGAGAGCGAAGGGGGGGAAGAGAGCGAGGGGGGAGAGAGCGAGGGGGGGAAGAGAGCGAGGGGGGGGAAGAGAGCGAGGGGGGGGAGAGAGCGAGGGGGGAAGAGAGCGAGGGGGGAAGAGAGCGAGGGGGGGGAAGAGAGCGAGGGGGGAAGAGAGCGAGGGGGGGAAGAGAGCGAGGGGGGGAAGAAAGCGAGGAGGGGAAGAAAGCGAGGGGGGGGAAGATCACATTGTTTGTTGGGACCCGCTGCATTTTCTATTGTTAAGGGTAACCCAAGCAGCTACTGGCTGCTAAACCCCGCTGCTTGGTGTTACTTTCACTGGCAATAGAAATCCAGGGAAGCATTTTTTTTTTATAAAGGCTTTTGCCTGAAAACTTTTTTAAAAAATTTAAGTGGGGCTTCGCCATATTTTTGTATGCTAGCCAGGTACAGCAGGCAGCTACGGGCTGCCCCCAACCCCCAGCTGCCTATTTGTACCCGGCTGGGAACCAAAAATATAGAGAAGCCCTTTTTTTTTTTTTATTTCATGAATTTCATGAAATAATTCAAAAGAAAAAAATGACATGGGCTTCGCCGAATTTTTGAGTCCAGCCAGGTACAACTAGGCAGCTGGGGATTGGAATCCGCAGTGAAGGGTGCCCAAACTTTCTGGGCCCCCCGCTGCGAATTGCAGTCCACAGCTGCCCCAGAAAATGGCGCTTTCATAGAAGCGCCATCTTCTGGCGCTGTATCCAACTCTTCCAGTGGCCCTGGTGGCAGGTGGCACGCTGGGTAATAAGGGGTTAATACCAGCTATGTTTTACCAGCTGGTATAAAGCCTGAGATTCTTAATGTCAGGCCAAGTTTGACCAGGCCATTAAGAATCTCAATAAAGCGGTTAAAAAAAAAATAAAATAAGACCACACAGAGAAAAATACTTTATTAGAAATAAAAACACAGACACAGTAGGGACTCCATGTTTATTACTCCCTCTCACCCCTCCACGATGGAGAGATTTCTGTACTGACCATACCAGGAGGGGGGGGAGGAAAAGAGAGCGAGGGGGGGAGGAAAAGAGAGCGAGGGGGGGAGGAAAAGAGAGCGAGGGGGGGAGGAAAGGAGAGCGAGGGGGAGGAAAAGAGAGCGAGGGGGGGAGGAAAAGAGAGCGAGGGGGAGGAAAAGAGAGCGAAGGGGGAGGAAAAGAGAGCGAGGGGGGAGGAAAAGAGAGCGAGGGGGGGGAGGAAAAGAGAGCGAGGGGGGAGGAAAAGAGAGCGAGGGGGGGGAAAGAGAGCGAGGGGGGAAAGAGAGCGAGGGGGGAAAGAGAGCGAGGGGGGAGGAAGAGAGCGAGGGGGGGAGGAAGAGAGCAAGGGGGGAGGAAGAGAGCGAGGGGGGGAGGAAGAGAGCGAGGGGGGAGGGAAGAGAGCGAGGGGGGGAGGAAAAGAGAGCGAGGGGGGGAGGAAAAGAGAGCGAGGGGGGGAGGAAAAGAGAGCGAGGGGGGGAGGAAAAGAGAGCGAGGGGGGGAGGAAAAGAGAGCAAGTGGGGGAGGAAAAGAGAGCGAGGGGGGAAAGAGAGCGAGGGGGGGGGAAGAGAGCGAGGGGGGGGAAGAGAGCGAGGGGGGAGGAAGAGAGCGGGGGGGGGGAAGAGAGCGAGGGGGGGAGGGAAGAGAGCGAGGGGGGGAGGGAAGAGAGCGAGGGGGGAGGAAGAGAGCGAGGGGGGGAAGAGAGCGAGGGGGGAAGAGAGCGAGGGGGGGAAGAGAGCGAGGGGGGGAAGAGAGCGAGGGGGGGAAGAGAGCGAGGGGGGGAAGAGAGCGAGGGGGGGGGAAGAGAGCGAGGGGGGGGAAGAGAGCGAGGGGGGGAGAGAGCGAGGGGGGAAGAGAGCGAGGGGGGAAGAGAGCGAGGGGGGAAGAGAGCGAGGGGGGAAGAGAGCGAGGGGGGGAAGAGAGCGAGGGGGGGAAGAGAGCGAGGAGGGGAAGAGAGCGAGGGGGGGAAGAGAGCGAGGGGGGGGAAGAGAGCGAGGGGGGGGGAGAGCGAGGGGGGGGAGAGCGAGGGGGGGAGAGAGCGAGGGGAGGGAGAGAGCGAGGGGGGGGGAGAGAGCGAGGGGGGAGAGAGAGCGAGGGGGGGCAAGAGAGCGAGGGGGGGCCAAGAGAGCGAGGGGGGGCCAAGAGAGCGAGGGGGGGCCAAGAGAGCGAGGGGGGGGCCAAGAGAGCGAGGGGGGGAAGAGAGCGAGGGGGGAAGAGAGCGAGGGGGGGAAGAGAGCGAGGGGGGGAAGAGAGCGAGGGGGGGAAGAGAGCGAGGGGGGGAAGAGAGCGAGGGGGGGGAAGAGAGCGAGGGGGGGGAAGAGAGCGAGGGGGGGGAAGAGAGCGAGGGGGGGGGAAGAGAGCGAAGGGGGGGAAGAGAGCGAGGGGGGAAGAGAGCGAGGGGGGGAGAGAGCGAGGGGTGGAAGAGAGCGAGGGGGGGAAGAGAGCGAGGGGGGGCCAAGAGAGCGAGGGGGGCCAAGAGAGCGAGGGGGGGCCAAGAGAGCGAGGGGGGGCCAAGAGAGCGAGGGGGGGAAGAGAGCGAGGGGGGGGGAAGAGAGCGAGGGGGGAAGAGAGCGAGGGGGGGGAAGAGAGCGAGGGGGGGGGAAGAGAGCGAAGGGGGGGAAGAGAGCGAGGGGGGGAGAGAGCGAGGGGGGGAAGAGAGCGAGGGGGGGAAGAGAGGGAGGGGGGGGAGAGAGCGAGGGGGGAAGAGAGCGAGGGGGGAAGAGAGCGAGGGGGGGAAGAGAGCGAGGGGGAAGAGAGCGAGGGGGGGAAGAGAGCGAGGAGGTGAAGAGAGCGAGGGGGGGAAGAGAGCGAGGGGGGGAAGAGAGCGAGGGGGGGGGAGAGCGAGGGGGGGGAGAGAGCGAGGGGGGAGAGAGAGCGAGGGGGGAGAGAGAGCGAGGGGGGAGAGAGAGCGAGGGGGCAAGAGAGCGAGGGGGGGCCAAGAGAGCGAGGGGGGGCCAAGAGAGCGAGGGGGGGCCAAGAGAGCGAGGGGGGGCCAAGAGAGCGAGGGGGGAAGAGAGCGAGGGGGGGAAGAGAGCGAGGGGGGGGAGGAGAGCGAGGGGGGGAAGAGAGCGAGGGGGGGAGAGAGCGAGGGGGGAAGAGAGCGAGGGGGGAAGAGAGCGAGGGGGGGGAGAGCGAGGGGGGAGAGAGCGAGGGGGGGAAGAGAGCGAGGGGGGGAAGAGAAGCGAGAGGGGGAAAGGAGAAGAGAAGAAGAAGGTGGTGAGGAAAGAAGAGCGAAGGGGGGGAAGAGAGCGAAGGGGGGGAAGAGAGCGAGGGGGGGAGAGAGCGAGGGGGGAAGAGAGCGAGGGGGGGAAGAGAGCGAGGGGGGGGGAAGAGAGCGAGGGGGGAAGAGAGCGAGGGGGGAAGAGAGCGAGGGGGGGAAGAGAGCGAGGGGGGAAGAGAGCGAGGGGGGAAGAGAGCGAGGGGGGAAAGAAAGCGAGGAGGTGAAGAGAGCGAGGGGGGGAAGAGAGCGAGGGGGGGAAGAGAGCGAGGGGGGGGAGAGCGAGGGGGGAGAGAGCGAGGGGGGGAGAGAGCGAGGGGGGAGAGAGAGCGAGGGGGGGAGAGAGAGCGAGGGGGCAAGAGAGCGAGGGGGGGCCAAGAGAGCGAGGGGGGGCCAAGAGAGCGAGGGGGGGCCAAGAGAGCGAGGGGGGGCCAAGAGAGCGAGGGGGGAAGAGAGCGAGGGGGGAAGAGAGCGAGGGGGGGAGAGAGCGAGGGGGGGAAGAGAGCGAGGGGGGGAGAGAGCGAGGGGGGAAGAGAGCGAGGGGGGAAGAGAGCGAGGGGGGGAAGAGAGCGAGGGGGGGGAGAGCGAGGGGGGAGAGAGCGAGGGGGGGAGAGAGCGAGGGGGGAGAGAGAGTGAGGGGGGGCCAAGAGAGCGAGGGGGGGGCCAAGAGAGCGAGGGGGGGCCAAGAGAGCGAGGGGGGAAGAGAGCGAGGGGGGGAAGAGAGCGAGGGGGGGAAGAGAGCGAGGGGGGGAAGAGAGCGAGGGGGGGAAGAGAGCGAGGGGGGGAAGAGAGCGAGGGGGGGGAAGAGAGCGAAGGGGGGGAAGAGAGCGAGGGGGAAGAGAGCGAGGGGGGGAGAGAGCGAGGGGTGGAAGAGAGCGAGGGGGGGAAGAGAGCGAGGGGGGAAGAGAGCGAGGGGGGGAAGAGAGCGAGGGGGGAAGAGAGCGAGGGGGGAGAGAGCGAGGGGGGAAGAGAGCGAGGGGGGGGAAGAGAGCGAAGGGGGGGAAGAGAGCGAGGGGGGGAGAGAGCGAGGGGGGGAAGAGAGCGAGGGGGGGAAGAGAGCGAGGGGGGGGAGAGAGCGAGGGGGGAAGAGAGCGAGGGGGGAAGAGAGCGAGGGGGGGAATAGAGCGAGGGGGGAAGAGAGCGAGGGGGGGAAGAGAGCGAGGGGGGAAAGAAAGCGAGGAGGTGAAGAGAGCGAGGGGGGGAAGAGAGCGAGGGGGGGAAGAGAGCGAGGGGGGGGAGAGCGAGGGGGGAGAGAGCGAGGGGGGAGAGAGCGAGGGGGGAGAGAGAGCGAGGGGGGAGAGAGAGCGAGGGGGCAAGAGAGCGAGGGGGGCCAAGAGAGCGAGGGGGGGGCCAAGAGAGCGAGGGGGGGCCAAGAGAGCGAGGGGGGGCCAAGAGAGCGAGGGGGGAAGAGAGCGAGGGGGGGGAAGAGAGCGAGGGGGGGAGAGAGCGAGGGGGGGGAAGAGAGCGAGGGGGGGGAGAGAGCGAGGGGGGGAAGAGAGCGAGGGGGGAAGAGAGCGAGGGGGGGAAGAGAGCGAGGGGGGGGAGAGCGAGGGGGGAGAGAGCGAGGGGGGGAGAGAGCGAGGGGGGAGAGAGAGTGAGGGGGGCCAAGAGAGCGAGGGGGGGCCAAGAGAGCGAGGGGGGGCCAAGAGAGCGAGGGGGGGGAAGAGAGCGAGGGGGGGAAGAGAGCGAGGGGGGGAAGAGAGCGAGGGGGGGAAGAGAGCGAGGGGGGGGAAGAGAGCGAGGGGGGGGAAGAGAGCGAGGGGGGGGAAGAGAGCGAAGGGGGGGAAGAGAGCGAGGGGGGAAGAGAGCGAGGGGGGGAGAGAGCGAGGGGTGGAAGAGAGCGAGGGGGGGAAGAGAGCGAGGGGGGGCCAAGAGAGCGAGGGGGGCCAAGAGAGTGAGGGGGGGCCAAGAGAGCGAGGGGGGGCCAAGAGAGCGAGGGGGGGGAAGAGAGCGAGGGGGGAAGAGAGCGAGGGGGGGAAGAGAGCGAGTGGGGGGAAGAGAGCGAGGGGGGGGAGAGAGCGAGGGGGGGAGAGAGCGAGGGGGGGAAGAGAGCGAGGGGGGGGAAGAGAGCGAGGGGGGGGAAGAGAGCGAGGGAAAAGAGAGGGGAGAGGAGAGAGAGGGATAAGAGGGGGGCAGAGAAGAGGGGGAAGAGGGGAGGGGGAGAAGAGTGGAGGGAGAGAAGAGAGTGGGGGAAAGAAGGGGGGGGGGCAGAGGTGCTCTGTCACCAACTGTCTGCACTCTGTGACTTGTGGTGCAGGTGACAGAGTGCAGACAGTTGGTCCCATGCAGCAGGACAGATGGCAGAGCACAGTGGTGACATGCCTGTCAGTGTCTTGCTGCGTCCTGCTGTGCTGCTGGGAGGAGCAGATGATCACACTGCCCGACACCGGCCGCTCTCCTGACATCGCAGCAGAGCGGGCGGGTGGGGAGTGTGAGCAGATACTTACGTGCAGGGGGGGATTCAGCTGAAGACCCCCCCCCCCTGTACTGCACACTGGCGCCCCGTGCCTCACCATCTGCAGGACGCCGGCTCCACACTGACGTCCTCCGGCTCCTCCCCTCGATGCTGGGCTGTGATGTGCGGTAGTCACCGCCCACAGCCCTGTCACTCAATCTGAGTGGTGCCAGCCTCCTCAGAGGATGCTGGCAGCCACAGCTCCAGGGGGTCATGTGACAGGCATTGAGCGTGCGGGATAGCGCCGCTCAGTGCCAGAACTGGAAACAGAAGCCAATGGAGAAAACGCCTAGAATGGTAAGTAGAACTCCTACAGAAAATAAAAAATATGGGTGAAGCACCCCTTTAATGGGGCGTTTACATTATCACTCTGCATTTCCCCTGGATTATCCTTTTCCTGTGTGAACACAGTCAATCAAAAAGTGCACGAAATTTCAAACTTTATAAAGTTGTATTTCACTGACTAAACACCCGAGCTGCCCCCTGATGGTATGTACACACTGTGCATGATAGTGCCAGCACTGGCTGCAGCTTATACACGAAAAGCCTGATGTTTGGTTCCCTTTAAACATTTGCTTTTCCCACATCGCTCTCTATGATTTTACCCTCATTGTTCTTTAAAGGGCCGACACCATCAATTTTAATCTTTTTTCTGTTTATATAATAAAGAATAGTTTGGATTTCTTTTGCTTTCCTTAGCAATGAGGCTCTCAGTTTCCACTTTTGCTAAATGTATTTGTTTTTTACACATTTTATTTTTCTCTATATCTTTTTAATGCTTCTTCGCTGCCTTCTTGTTTTAGCTTCTTAAATGCCTTGTTCTTATTATTTATTGCCCCATTTACATCCTTATTTAGCCACAATTGGTTTTCTCTTGTTCCTAGCCCTTTTATTTCCGTACGGTATGGCTCGCTCGCAGTGGGTGTTTAATACCGATTTAAACATTTCCCATTTATTTTCTGTGCTCCTATTTGTGAGGACATTGTCCCATCAATTCGGTGAAGGTCTTCTCTAAGGCGGCTTTCACACTACGTTTTTCTAACATGCGTCCTGAACGCTTTTTGCTGCAAAAGCGGATCCAGTGCAAATGCGTTTTCATTTCAATGCATTTGCAATGGACTCGCGTCAATATGCATTCAGATGCGTTCAGATGTGTTTTTGTGCAGTTTTGTCAGATTCCAGCGACTTACAGTGTTTTAACATTGTTTAAAAACGCTACTTGTAGCCTTTTTGAGCTGCGTCCAAATATTGCAAGTCGCTGGATTCTGACAAAACTGCACAAAAACACATTGTGAACGGAGGTATGCTGATAGACAGGATCCTGTTTGTGGTTTCTGGGCATGCTCAGTACACCAGAGAGTGAGTTTGTTTCTTTCTTTCTCTCCCCCTTCCCACAGGCAGAGCATCGCACCCTCTCTCTCCCCCTTCCCACAGGCAGAGCATCGCACCCTCCTCTCTCCCCCTTCCCACAGGCAGAGCATCGCACCCTCTCTCTCCCCCCCTTCCCACAGGCAGAGCATCGTACCCTCTCTCTCCCCCCTTCCCACAGGCAGAGCATCGCACCCTCTCTCTCCCCCTTCCCACAGCAGAGCATCACACCCTCTCTCTCCCCCCTTCCCACAGGCAGAGCATCACACCCTCTCTCTCCCCCCTTCCCACAGGCAGAGCATCACACCCTCTCTCTCCCCCTTCCCACAGGCAGAGCATCGCACCCTCTCTCTCCCCCTTCCCACAGGCAGAGCATCACACCCTCTCTCTCCCCCTTCCCACAGGCAGAGCATACACCCTCTCTCTCCCCCTTCCACAGGCAGAGCATCACCACCCTCTCTCTCCCCCTTCCCACAGGCAGAGCATCACACCCTCTCTCTCCCCCTTCCCACAGGCAGAGCATCACACCCTCTCTCTCCCCCTTCCCACAGGCAGAGCATCACACCCTCTCCTCTCCCCCTTCCCACAGGCAAGAGCATCGCACCCTCTCTCTCCCCCTTCCCACAGGCAGAGCATCGCACCCTCTCTCTCCCCCTTCCCACAGGCAGAGCATCGTACCCTCTCTCTCCCCCTTCCCACAGGCAGAGCATCGCACCCTCTCTCTCCCCCTTCCCACAGGCAGAGCATCGCACCCTCTCTCTCTCTCCCCCTTCCCACAGGCAGAGCATCGCACCCTCTCTCTCTCCCCCTTCCCACAGGCAGAGCATCACACCCTCTCTCTCCCCCTTCCCACAGGCAGAGCATCGCACCCTCTCTCTCCCCCTTCCCACAGGCAGAGCATCGCACCCTCTCTCTCCCCCCCTTCCCACAGGCAGAGCATCGCACCCTCTCTCTCCCCCCCTTCCCACAGGCAGAGCATCGCACCCTCTCTCTCCCCCTTCCCACAGGCAGAGCATCGTACCCTCTCTCTCCCCCTTCCCACAGGCAGAGCATCGCACCCTCTCTCTCCCCCTTCCCACAGGCAGAGCATCACACCCTCTCTCTCCCCCTTCCCCACAGGCAGAGGCATCACACCCTCTCTCTCCCCCTTCCACAGGCAGAGCATCGCACCCTCTCTCTCCCCCTTCCCACAGGCAGAGCATCACACCCTCTCTCTCCCCCTTCCCACAGGCAGAGCATCGCACCCTCTCTCTCCCCCTTCCCACAGGCAGAGCATCGCACCCTCTCTCTCCCCCCTTCCCACAGGCAGAGCATCGTACCCATCTCTCTCCCCTTCCCACAGGCAGAGCATCGCACCCTCTCTCTCCCCCTTCCCACAGGCAGAGCATCACACCCTCTCTCTCCCCCTTCCCACAGGCAGAGCATCACACCCTCTCTCTCCCCTTCCCACAGGCAGAGCATCGCACCCTCTCTCTCCCCCTTCCCACAGGCAGAGCATCGCACCCTCTCTCTCCCCCCTTCCCACAGGCAGAGCATCGTACCCTCTCTCTCCCCCTTCCCACAGGCAGAGCATCGCACCCTCTCTCTCCCCCCTTCCCACAGGCAGAGCATCGCACCCTCTCTCTCCCCCTTCCCACAGGCAGAGCATCGCACCCTCTCTCTGCTCTCCCCCTTCCCACAGGCAGAGCATCACACCCTCTCTCTCCCCCTTCCCACAGGCAGAGCATCGCACCCTCTCTCTCCCCCTTCCCACAGGCAGAGCATCGCACCCTCTCTCCCCCCCCTTCCCACAGGCAGAGCATCGCACCCTCTCTCTCCCCCCTTCCCACAGGCAGAGCATCGTACCCTCTCTCTCCCCCCTTCCCACAGGCAGAGCATCGCACCCTCTCTCTCCCCCTTCCCACAGGCAGAGCATCACACCCTCTCTCTCCCCCTTCCCACAGGCAGAGCATCACACCCTCTCTCTCCCCCTTCCCACAGGCAGAGCATCGCACCCTCTCTCTCCCCCTTCCCACAGGCAGAGCATCGTACCCTCTCTCTCCCCCTTCCCACAGGCAGAGCATCGCACCCTCTCTCTCCCCCTTCCACAGGCAGAGCATCGCACCCTCTCTCTCCCCCTTCCCACAGGCCGAGCATCGCACCCTCTCTCCCCCCTTCCCACAGGCAGAGCATCGCACCCTCTCTCTCCCCCTTCCCACAGGCAGAGCATTGCACCCTCTCTCTCCCCCTTCCCACAGGCAGAGCATTGCACCCTCTCTTTCTCCCCCTTCCCACAGGCAGAGCATCGCACCCTCTCTCTCCCCCTTCCCACAGGCAGAGCATTGCACCCTCTCTCTTTCTCCCCCTTCCCACAGGCAGAGCATCGCACCCTCTCTCTCCCCCTTCCCACAGGCAGAGCATCGCACCCTCTCTCTCCCCCTTCCCACAGGCAGAGCATCGCACCCTCTCTCTCCCCCTTCCCACAGGCAGAGCATTGCACCCTCTCTCTCTCCCCCCTTCCCACAGGCAGAGCATTGCACCCTCTCTCTCTCCCCCCTTCCCACAGGCAGAGCATCGCACCCCTCTCTCTCCCCCTTCCCACAGGCAGAGCATCGCACCCTCTCTCTCCCTTCCCACAGGCAGAGCATCGCACCCTCTCTCTCCCTTCCCACAGGCAGAGCATCGCACCCTCTCTCTCCCTTCCCACAGGCAGAGCATCGCACCCTCTCTCTCCCTTCCCACAGGCAGAGCATCGCACCCTCTCTCCCCCTTCCCACAGGCAGAGCATCGCACCCTGTCTCTCTCCCCCTTCCCACAGGCAGAGCATCGCACCCTCTCTCTCCCCCTTCCCACAGGCAGAGCATTGCACCCTCTCTCTCCCCTTCCCCCAGGCAGAGCATCTCACCATCTCTCTCCCCCCTTCCCACAGGCAGAGCATCGCACCCTCTCTCTCCCCCCTTCCCACAGGCAGAGCATTGCACCCCTCCTCTCTCTCCCCCCTTCCCACAGGCAGAGCATTGCACCCTCTCTCTCTCCCCCCTTCCCACAGGCAGAGCATTGCACCCTCTCTCTCTCCCCCTTCCCACAGGCAGAGCATTGCACCCTCTCTCTCTCCCCCTTCCCACAGGCAGAGCATCGCACCCTCTCTCTCCCCCCTTCCCACAGGCAGAGCATCGCACCCTCTCTCTCCCTTCCCACAGGCAGAGCATCGCACCCTCTCTCTCCCTTCCCACAGGCAGAGCATCGCACCCTCTCTCTCCCTTCCCACAGGCAGAGCATCGCACCCCTCTCTCTCTCTCCTTCCCACAGGCAGAGCATCACACCCTCTCTCTCCCCCCTTCCCACAGGCAGAGCATCGCACCCTCTCTCTTCCCCCCTTCCCCCAGGCAGAGCATCGCACCCTCTCTCCCCCCCCTTCCCACAGAGCATCGCACTTACTGCTGCACACTATTGCACCCAGAGTCGGTGACCTACAATCCCTTTTTATTCCCCCTGAGGCTCATATGTGATAATCTCCATCAGATATGACCTCCTGTTACATCACACCCAGGGCTGGAAACAGCAGAAGCAGAGAAGAGGGGAAACATCCTGCTGCTTGTACCGCAACTGCGCACTGACTGCCGGGAACTACAGGCTCCTCCCACACAAGAGGCCGGTCACATGGGCGTGACGTCAGCAGAGGTCCCTCTGGCCACTGGGATCTAGACTCTACCGGATCCTGACCCTGAGGTGGGGAAGATTCAGCTTTTCCTCATTAGTTATAGAGCTGAGGTCACACTGGATTTTGGGGGAAGAATAAAAGTGTCTCCTGTCACTACTGGGGGCTGCAGCTCGTGTATATATCACAGGGAAGGGGCTGAAGCTGCAGCACAGGGCTGTGGAGGCTTCCATAAGGAAGGGGGATATGGGGGGCTACACAGGGCAGGGGGCGAGGCTGCATATTGGGGGGCTACACAGGGCAGGGGGCGATGCTGCATATTGGGGGCTTACACTGGGCAGGGGGCGATTGCTGCATATTGGGGGCTTACACTGGGCAGGGGGCGATGCTGCACGATGGAGGAGCTTACAGGGTGAGACTGCACGTTGGGAGAGGGGGGCACATCTAGGATTTATAATTCCAGTGAATAAAGACCACAATGTGCGTCAATCAGTGACGTTTCGGTTCTTCCTTGGACCTTTATCAAACTCACACTATAAAGATACATATGAAAAATACAAAGTGAATATTCTCTGAAAGGTGCATGAATATTAGAGCAAACATCATACATATTACTTGTGGAAAGATAGAAAAGATTTATCTATAGAACAGAAAATGGGCACAATTGGAACATGGCCTCGTCCCCAGCGGCTGCAATATCCCATAATATTCACTTTGTATTTTTCTTATGTATCTTTATAGTGGGAGTTTGATAAAGGTCCAAGGAAGGACCGAAACGTCACTGATTGACTCACATTGTGGTCTTTATTCACTGGATTTAAAAAATTTTTTTTGTATATTTTGAGTGCTGGATTTATTTTTTCACTTTATTTTGATTTCATGTCAGATAGTGAGAAAAACCTGCAGATGTGTCTGTATAGAGATCGGAGGGAAAAACCTGCAGATGTGTCTGTATAGAGATCGGCAGGGAAAAACATGCAGATGTGTCTGTATACAGATCGGAGGGAAAAACCTGCAGATGTGTCTGTATAGAGATCGGAGGGAAAAACCTGCAGATGTGTCTGTATAGAGAGGGGAGGAAAAAAACCTGCAGATGTGTCTGTATAAAGAGGGGAGGAAAAAACCTGCAGATGTGTCTGTATAGAGATTGGAGGGAAAAACCTGCAGATGTGTCTGTATAGAGATTGGAGGGAAAAACCTGCAGATGTGTCTGTATAGAGATTGGAGGGAAAAACCTGCAGATGTGTCTGTATAGAGATTGGAGGGAAAAACCTGCAGATGTGTCTGTATAGAGAGCGGATGGAAACTTCTCGTTTTTCTTAGCGACTCCTCAGCCCTGGTGTGCAGTAAGTCGCTGTGGAGGTATCATACAGTGCTTGTATTATACATTATGGGGCAGTGAAAGGGGAATATTTGGGCTTTAAGAGGAAAATTACTGTGTAAGGGGCTGTAAAGTTGTGAGAGGTTCTTATATGACCCAGCTGAATATTAATTACATTTTTATTTTTTGGGGGAGGGGTACCAATTAGAACTTCCGCTATGGGGGCCAGTGGCGTACAGTCAATAGAGGCAGGCCACGCGACTGCTATGGGGCCTGTGAGCTAGACGGGCCCGTGGACGGCTGCCCGCGGTATCAGCTCCAGCACCGCCCCTCCTCCCCGATCGCACTTTCAAATGTATCAGCATCTGAAAGCGACGGTGACAGAGTGCAGCGCGCCCTCTCATCATTGTCCCGCTGTGCTCTGACAGTTCTTCAACACAGCGGTGACGTCACTAGTAAGCGCCAGCCGCCACTGTGTTAAAGTACTAATCAGAGCACAGACATCTGGTGAACTAGGAGCAGCGGCGGGGGACCGAGGTGAGGTGAGTATGCAGGAACAGCGGGGTATCCACCGGAGGACCCCGGGTCCTCAGTGAGGCCTCCCCCGTGCTTCATACTGTATGGGGCTGGTTATCTGCCCTCTGCTATTGGCTGGCTGGGCTAGGGCAGGGGGCCTCATGCGGCTTCACATGTCGGCCAGATCTACACTGCACCTTCAGATGTTCTTCTGGAGCCCCAGGAGTGTCACGGTTAACAGACGCTGCCGTGTCTGCACGCTGTGCGCCCTGGACTCCTGCTCCCTGCCGGAGAGAATCAATGGAGCCTGCAGACCAAAGACAAGCCAGGGGAAGGTAAGAACTCCGTGTGTGTGTGTGTGTGTGTGTATATATATACAGTTTATAGCTCTATTGTGTGTGCGTGTGTGTGTAATAAATATATATATATATGTGTGTGTGTGTATGTACAGTTAGGTCCAGAAATATTTGGACAGTGACACAAGTTTTGTTATTTTAGCTGTTTACAAAAACATGTTCAGAAATACAATTATATATATAATATGGGCTGAAAGTGCACACTCCCAGCTGCAATATGAGAGTTTTCACATCCAAATCGGAGAAAGGGTTTAGGAATCATAGCTCTGTAATGCATAGCCTCCTCTTTTTCAAGGGATCAAAAGTAATTGGACAAGGGACTCTAAGGGCTGCAATTAACGCTGAAGGCGTCTCCCTCGTTAACCTGTAATCAATGAAGTAGTTAAAAGGTCTGGGGTTGATTACAGGTGTGTGGTTTTGCATTTGGAAGCTGTTGCTGTGACCAGACAACATGCGGTCTAAGGAACTCTCAATTGAGGTGAAGCAGAACATCCTGAGGCTGAAAAAAAAGAAAAAATCCATCAGAGAGATAGCAGACATGCTTGGAGTAGCAAAATCAACAGTCGGGTACATTCTGAGAAAAAAGGAATTGACTGGTGAGCTTGGGAACTCAAAAAGGCCTGGGCGTCCACGGATGACAACAGTGGTGGATGATCGCCGCATAATTTCTTTGGTGAAGAAGAACCTGTTCACAACATCAACTGAAGTCCAGAACACTCTCAGTGAAGTAGGTGTATCTGTCTCTAAGTCAACAGTAAAGAGAAGACTCCATGAAAGTAAATACAAAGGGTTCACATCTAGATGCAAACCATTCATCAATTCCAAAAATAGATAGGCCAGAGTTAAATTTGCTGAAAAACACCTCATGAAGCCAGCTCAGTTCTGTAAAAGTATTCTATGGATAGATGAGACAAAGATCAACCTGTACCAGAATGATGGGAAGAAAAAAGTTTGGAGAAGAAAGGGAACGGCACATGATCCAAGGCACACCACATCCTCTGTAAAACATGGTGGAGGCAACGTGATGGCATGGGCATGCATGGCTTTCAATGGCACTGGGTCACTTGTGTTTATTGATGACATAACAGCAGACAAGAGTAGCCGGATGAATTCTGAAGTGTACCGGGATATACTTTCAGCCCAGA
Source organism: Anomaloglossus baeobatrachus (assembly GCF_048569485.1). NCBI lineage: Eukaryota > Metazoa > Chordata > Amphibia > Anura > Aromobatidae > Anomaloglossus > Anomaloglossus baeobatrachus. Next base: position 487,597 of record NW_027441782.1, on the reverse strand, counting down.
TTCAGCCAAATGCCGCAAAGTTGATCGGACGGCGCTTCATAGTACAGATGGACAATGACCCCAAGCATACAGCCAAAGCTACCCAGGAGTTCATGAGTGCAAAAAAGTGGAACATTCTGCAATGGCCAAGTCAATCACCAGATCTTAACCCAATTGAGCATGCATTTCACTTGCTCAAATCCAGACTTAAGACGGAAAGACCCACAAACAAGCAAGACCTGAAGGCTGCGGCTGTAAAGGCCTGGCAAAGCATTAAGAAGGAGGAAACCCAGCGTTTGGTGATGTCCATGGGTTCCAGACTTAAGGCAGTGATTGCCTCCAAAGGATTCGCAACAAAATATTGAAAATAAAAATATTTTGTTTGGGTTTGGTTTATTTGTCCAATTACTTTTGACCTCCTAAAATGTGGAGTGTTTGTAAAGAAATGTGTACAATTCCTACAATTTCTATCAGATATTTTTGTTCAAACCTTCAAATTAAACGTTACAATCTGCACTTGAATTCTGTTGTAGAGGTTTCATTTCAAATTCAATGTGGTGGCATGCAGAGCCCAACTCGCGAAAATTGTGTCACTGTCCAAATATTTCTGGACCTAACTGTATGAGTGTATATGTGTGTGTGTTTATATGTTTGTGTGTGTATATTTGTCTGTTTTTGACTTTTTTTTGTATGAATGAGCATGTATCTGTGTACATGTGTGTATGTACAGTATATGCCTGTGTGTCTGTGTATTTGTGCTTGTCTGTGTATGTGCCTGTCTGTATTCTGTGTGAATGTATGTGCCTACGTTTGTGTGTCAATGTACATATATCGCATACTGTCCACATACACACACCACATACAGTGTGTGCAGGCTTGTGCCTGTGTCTGCATATGTGTGCGTGTCTTTGCCCTTCTGCATGTCTACATATCTTTGTGTGTATCCGTGTGCAGGTATGTGCCTGGCTGCATTCTTGTGCATGTCTGCATATGTGTGTGTCTGTGTGCGTGCATGTTACTGGCTGCATTCTTGTGCGTGCGTCTGTTTGCCTGATTATTAGTGTATGTCTGCATTCATGTGTGTGTCTATGTGAATATGTGCATGTGTGTCTACATGCACCTGTCTGCATGTATGTACATTTTTCTGTATGTGTGCATATGTGTGCCTGCCTATGTGTATGTGTGCCTGTTATTGTGTGTGGCTACGTATACAAGCGTATATGTGTGTATGTGCACATTTCTGTATCTGCATATGTGTATCTGAGTGCATGTCTTTGTGTGTTCAGGCCTGTGTGTTTACGTATGTATGAGTGTGTGTGCTTGTCTGCATGAGTGTTCATATCTGTGTGCATTTGTATGCATCTGTCTGTGTGCCTGTCTGCATGCATTTGTCTGTCTTTGTATATCTGTTTGTCTATGTATGTAAGCGTGTGTGCATGTATGTGTGTCTACATAAGTTTGCATGTCAGTGCATCTTTGCATGTCTGCATGCATGTGTTACTTTCACACATCCGGTTTGAGCCCTGCGGCTCAATCCGGCTGTGAAAACTATGCAACGGATGCGGTGAAAACACCGCATCCTTTGCATCAGTTTTTACATGCGGCCGGTCCGGTTTTTTCCGGTTGCGGCATGCTACTGAGCATGCGCAGTGGAAAATACCGCATGCGGCGACCGGATGCGGTTTTTTCCACATCGCGCCGCATCCGGCCTCCATAGGGATGCATTGAAAAATGCGCCGCAGCGGCCGGATGCGGCGCGATGCGGTGTTTTTTGCCGGAGCAAAAAACGTTGCAGGGTACGTTCGATCCGGCCGCCGCATCGGCTAAATCTGCCGCATGCGGCAAAAACCGGACCGAACGCAAGCCCCTACGGCACAATGCGGCACTAATGTAAGTCAATGCAAAAAAAAACCGCAATCGGCGTTACAAAAGCCGGTTGCGGTTTTTCTGCAGAACGCCGTATTGTGCCGCAGAGCAAAAATCCGGATGTGTGAAAGTACCCTTAGTCTGTGCCTGTCTGTATGTGTATGCATGTATGTGGGCCTACATTACATCTTTAAACATCGCTGCTATGCGCCGCGCTCAGATGTCATCGCATGATTTCGGATGGGTGGGGTGGCCATTTGACCACACAGGATATGAAGCCGTAGGGTGGAGGGGGGAGCGCAGAGAGGTGAGAAGAATCTTGTTGTTCCTCCCTCTGTGAATGGACAGAGTAGTGCATATAGGATCCCAGAATGGGGCAATTTAGAGGGCCTGGGATGGAGGAACATAGGGGCCCAGGATTGGGCAGTTTAGGGTCCTGGGATGGAGGAAGATAGGGGCCCAGGATTGGGCAGTTTAGGGTCCTGGGATGGAGGAACATAGGGGCCCAGGATGGGGCAGTTTAGGGTCCTGGGATGGAGGAACATAGGGGCCCAGGATGGGGCAGTTTAGGGTCCTGGGATGGAGGAACATAGGGGCCCAGGATTGGGCAGTTTAGGGGCCTGGGATGGAGGAACATAGGGGCCCAGGATTGGGCAGTTTAGGGTCCTGGGATGGAGGAAGATAGGGGCCCAGGATGGGGCAGTTTAGGGTCCTGGGATGGAGGAAGATAGGGGCCCAGGATTGGGCAGTTTAGGGTCCTGGGATGGAGGAACATAGGATCCCAGGATGGGGCAGTTTAGGGGCCTGGGATGGAGGAACATAGGGGCCCAGGATGGGGCAGTTTAGGGTCCTGGGATGGAGGAAGATAGGGGCCCAGGATGGGGCAGTTTAGGGGCCTGGGATGGAGGAACATAGGGGCCCAGGATTGGGCAGTTTAGGGCCCAGGGATGGAGGAACATAGGAGGCCAGGATGGGAGACATTATTAACTATAGGGGGCCAGGAAGGTAGACATTATTAAATAAAGGGGGCTAGGGTTGGAGAGACATTATTAAATACAGGGGGCCAGGATGGGGGACATAATTACTATATGGGGCCAGAGTGAGTTACATACATTATTGGTTTATGCTGGCAAATAGTAGAGATAATTACTGTCGGGGCAAATTAGGGGACATAATTACTGATGAAATATAGTTTATTTTTTATGATACTATCTTCCATGGTGGGAACAAAAGTCTGATGTAGTGTAGAAATTGGGGAAACAGTGTGGAATATGCTCTGGGAGTGATCAGCTATAGTGACTGTGTGTTATATTCTGCAGAGGCATTTTCTAGCTGGAAGAAATGATGGCGGTCAGCGCCAGATGGAGAGGAAAAGCGAAGGTGAACAACGTCAGCTAGAGACATCACTGGTAAGTCAGTGTATTACATGTCCAGACACACACTATACACTATATACAGAACTCCTGTGTATAATGTCACTGGTGATCACTGTATTACCTATATACAGATCTCCTGTCTATAAAGTCACCAGTGAGCACTGTTTTAGTTGTACCCTATATACAGAATTCCTGTGTATGTCACCGGTGATCACTCTGTTACCTATACACATACACTATATACAGAACGTCTGTGTATAATGCCACTGGTGATCACTGTATTACCTGTACACTGACACTATATACAGAGCTCCTTTTAATGTCAGATAGATCTTTTGCCAGAGGTGCTAAGGCTGTTTTGAGTATTCTGGTAATAAATGCCTGGAGATTGGCTTGTCTGGGCTATCAAGCAGTTCTGCTTCTGTGTCAGAGACATCTGAATTGTGGTCAGGTGTATGTTGTCCTCCTTTGCTCTGCTCTGTTTGTTGTTTATTTTTCTGTTGCTTGTTAACGAATTTGTCCATCTTTCTTGTGGGGTTTGGATACTTGATATACCTCTGTTGATGCGGATTTCTGGCCAAACATACTGTATTTCTCGGACTATAAGACGCACCGGACTATAAGACGCACCCTGGTTTTAGAGGAGGAAAATAAAACTTTAAGCAAAAAAATGTGGTCATGACACACTGTTATGGGGCGAGGATCTGCTGCTGACACTGTTATGGGGGTAATGTCCCCAAATTCTCTACTAAGGTACCCCATCCTGGTAATGATCCTCCTGCCTTGTATATGATCCTGCTATAAACCCCCATCCTGCTCATATACCCCCATCCTGCTTATATACCAGCATCCTGCTCATATTCCCCCATCCTATTCATATACCCCATCCTATTCATATACCCGATCCTATTCATATACCCGATCCTATTCATATACCCCATCCTGTTCATATACCCCATCCTGTTCATATACCCCATCCTGTTCATATACCCCATCCTGTTCATATACCCCATCCTGTTCATATACCCCATCCTGTTCATATACCCCATCCTGTTCATATACCCCATCCTGTTCATATACCCCATCCTGTTCATATACCCCATCCTGTTCATATACCCCCATCCTGTTCATATACCCCCATCCTGTTCATATACCCCCATCCTGTTCATATACCCCCATCCTGTTCATATACCCCCATCCTGTTCATATACTCCCCATCCATCCTGCTCATATACTCCCCATCCATCCTGCTCATATACTCCCATCCTGTTCACATACCCCCATCCTGTTCATATACGCCCCATCCATCCTGATCATATACTCCCATCCTGTTCATATACCCCCATCCTGTTCATATACCCCCATCCTGTTCATATACCCCATCCTGTTCATATACCCCCATCCTGTTCATATACCCCCATCCTGTTCATATACCCCCATCCTGTTCATATACCCCCATCCTGTTCATATACCCCCATCCTGTTCATATACCCCCATCCTGTTCATATACCCCCATCCTGTTCATATACCCCCATCCTGTTCATATACTCCCCATCCATCCTGCTCATATACTCCCCATCCATCCTGCTCATATACTCCCATCCTGTTCACATACCCCCATCCTGTTCATATACGCCCCATCCATCCTGATCATATACTCCCATCCTGTTCATATACCCCCATCCTGTTCACCTGTTCATATACTCCCCATCCTGTTCACCTGCTCATATACCCCCATCCTGTTCATATACCCCATCCTGTTCATATACCCCCATCCTGTTCATATACCCCCATCCTGTTCATATACCCCCATCCTGTTCATATACCCCATCCTGTTCATATACCCCATCCTGTTCATATACCCCATCCTGTTCATATACCCCCATCCTGTTCATATACCCCCATCCTGTTCATATACCCCCATCCTGTTCATATACCCCCATCCTGTTCATATACCCCCATCCTGTTCATATACCCCCATCCTGTTCATATACCCCCATCCTGTTCATATACTCCCATCCTGTTCATATACTTCCATCCTGTTCATATACCCCCCCATCCCTCCTGCTCATATACTCCCATCCTGCTATATGCCCCCATCGTGCTCATATACCATCCTGGTATATGGCCTGTATCCTATAGCACAGAGAAAAAAAAACAAACGTTTATACTCACCTTTTCCTCACTCCCTGCAGCCGATCATCTTCCTCTCTGCGCCACTGACCTGTGTGTGTGTGTGTGTGTGTGTAGCCGCTCCCCTGCAGCACGCGATGTCTTCCTGTCTGTGCCGATCAGCTGACCGGCACAGATCAGCTGACCGGCACAGACAGGAAGACATCGCGTGCGGCAGGGGGACGGCTCCACACACGGGGACGGGTGAGTGCACTGATTCACTGCACCCCGCGCTGATGATGACGCGCGGGGGGCAGTGAATACAGCCGCACATGATCACTCCAGGCTGTAATTGCCAGGGGTGATCATGCAGCCCGGATCTTTACTATGCGCGCGTCCCCGCTCGTCTTCCCGCCCACCTGTCAGCACCGGCTTCTACGCTGAGAAATGGGTGGGAGGATGGGCGTGCATATGTAATGAGCGGGCACACGTGGTCACAGTAGGCTGCTACAGCCTGCTCGTGCCCCCGATGACCCGCTCCACCGCAGCACCTCATTCCCCGCAGCCACAGTCAGACCATAAGACGCACCCCCAACTTTCCCCCAACATTTGGGGGAAAAAAAGTGCGTCTTATGGTCCGAAAAATACGGTAACCATGTTTTATCCTGTTCATCTGTAGGTTGAGCTGGGGTTCTCCCAGGTAGCAGAGAGACTGATTTATTGCATTCCTCTAAGACCCAGTACCTGCTAGTCTAAGTTAGGTGCTTGGTTCTGGTGTATGTATGAACCTGGTGTCCCAGGGGGTATGTTCAGTGACCAGGCCTCCTGAGACAAGCAGTAAAGAGATCTATGTAAGGGGATATCTTCTTCTTATGATCTACTTGCTAGGATGTAGGTCGTTTCCCCTTCACAATATAATCAGGTGTCTCCCCTTTAAAGCTAGGTTCACACATAGCGACAACGACATCGCTGTTACGTCACCATTTTCTGTGACGTAACAGCGACCTTGTAAGTCGCTGTAATGATCGCTGATTAGCTGTCAAACACAGCGACGCAGCAGCGATCATAACGTCGCTACATGTGCAGATAGCAGGGAGCCGCGCACACTGCTTAGCGCTGGCTCCTTGCTCTCCTAGCTACAGTACACATCGGGTTAATTACCCGATGTGTCCTGCAGCTACATGTGCAGAGAGCAGGAGCCGGCACTAGCAGCGAGAGCGGCGGAGGCTGGTAACGAAGGTAAATATCGGGTAACCAGGGAAAGGGCTTCCCTTGGTTACCTGATGTTTACAGTGGTTACAGCTTTCCACAGCTGCCAGACGCCGGCTCCTGCTCCCTGCTCGCTTCATTTCGTCGCTCTCTCGCTGTCACACACAGCGATGTGTGCTTCACAGCGGGAGAGCGACGACGAAAAAATGAAGCAGGACATTCAGCAACGAGCAACGACCTCACAGCAGGGGCCAGCTCGTTGCTGGATGTCACACACAGCGACAGCGACGGGACGTCGCTGCAACGTCACAGAAAATGGTGACGTAGCAGCGACGTCATTGTCGTCGTCGCTGTGTGTGACACCACCTTTAAAGGTCCAGTCACACTAAGCAACTTACCAGCGATCCCAACAACGATAGGGATCGCTGGTAAGTTGCTAGGAGGTTGCTGGTGAGATGTCACACTGCGATGCTCCAGCGATCCCACCAGCAACCTGACCTGGCAGGGATCGCTGGAGCGTCGCTACACGAGTTGCTGGTGAGCTCACCAGTGACCAGCCCCCAGCGCCGCGTGGAAGATGCTGCGCTTGGTAACTAAGGTAAATATCGGGTAACTAACCTGATATTTACCTTGGTTACCAGCACACGCAGCTACACGTGCAGAGAGCAGGGAGCAGCGCACACCGCTTAGCGCTGGCTCCCTGCTCTCCTAGTTACAGCACACATCGGGTTAATTAACCCGATGTGTCCTGCATCTACATGTGCACAGAGCAGGAGTCGGCGCTGACAGTGAGAGCGGCGGAGGCTGGTAGCGAAGGTAAATATCGGGTAACCAAGGACAGGGCTTCTTGGTTACCCGATGTTTACCGTGGTTACCAATGTCCGCAGAAGCCGGCTCCTGCTGCCTGCACATTTAGTTGTTGCTCTGTCGCTGTCACACACAGCGATCTGCGCTTCACAGCGGAAGAGCAACAACTAAAAAATGGCCCAGGACACTCAGCAACAACCAACGACCTCACAGCAGGGGCCAGGTTGTTGCTGGATGTCACACACAGCGACATCACTAGGAACATCGCTGCTACGTCACAAAAGTTGTTCGTTAGCAGCGATGTTGCTTAGTGTGACGGGGCCTCAAGAGTCACTGAGTACTGGACCTTATCTATATATATATAATTGCCTTATTCTGTCTGTCTGTCTGTCTGTCAAAATTGTGTCCTTACGGTGACATTGTGTCCTTACGGTGACACAAAGCTGATTGGCCGCTGGGCTCGCCATGGCCCCGCCCCCCCACACGGATTGGCCGCTCGCCCAGGCTGCGCCCCCACACGGATTGGCCAGCCGCTCGCCCAGGCTCCGCCCCCCCACAGATTGGCCTCTCGCCCCGGCACCCTGCAGGCATTGGCAACTCGGCCCCGCCCCCCTCACGCAATGCACGCTAGCTCTGGCCCCCCCCACCCCCCGCGCATTCCCCGAACTGACACGGTCACGGAGCCATGACTCCCAGGTGAGTACATTCCCCCCCCCCCCTCCCCCAGCGGGAGGCCACATCAGCGTATGCCGCCAACCCAGCCGACACTTACCCTCGCATTGCTGGCCTTGCCGCCGTATGCTGGTGTGGGCTCCCGTGCGAGTGGGGGACGAGATGCGCTGGTAACCATGGTAGCATAGTTACCAGCGCATCAAGGTCCTGCAGCGGCGGAAGATCCACACGCACACACATAACAGCACATACACACACATCAGATCACACTCACTCTCACAAACACCTCACACACACCTCACACACACATCGCATCCACACACTCACAGCATCCGGCGATATCGCTTGCTTCTCGGCCTCGATACTGTGCTGTTGTGACCTTCCAGGACCTGTCGGAGGATCACATGGCCAGAAGCATGTGGTATCTCCGGATGTTGTGAGTATGAGCGCGTATGTGCAATATCGTCAATGTGTGTGTGTGTGAGTGTATGCGATCGGGTGTGTGTGAGTGTATGCGATCGGGTGTGTGTGAGTGTATGCGATCGGGTGTGTGTGAGTGTATGCGATCGGATCTGTGAGTGTCGGCAGAGGAGCATGGCGTGCTGGAGGAGGCTGGGAGGAGAGAGGCTGATCCTGGGAAAGGCTGGGAGGGGGAGGCTGATGCTGGGATGAGAGAGGCTGATGCTGGGATGAGAGAGGCTGATGCTGGGATGAGAGAGGCTGATGCTGGGATGAGAGAGGCTGATGCTGGGATGAGAGAGGCTGATGCTGGGATGAGAGAGGCTGATGCTGGGATAAGAGAGGCTGATGCTGGGATAAGAGAGGCTGATGCTGGGGACAGAGAGGCTGATGCTGGGGACAGAGAGGCTGATGCTGGGGACAGAGAGGCTGATGCTGGGGACAGAGAGGCTGATGCTGGGGACAGAGAGGCTGATGCTGGGGACAGAGAGGCTGATGCTGGGGACAGAGAGGCTGATGCTGGGGACAGAGAGGCTGATGCTGGGGACAGAGAGGCTGATGCTGCGGGGAGAGAGTCTGATGCTGCGGGGAGAGAGTCTGATGCTGCGGGTAGAGAGGCTGATGCTGGCGCAGCATGGCGGATGGAGCACGTTTGGGAGTGCGCAGCATGGGAGATGGAGCACGATGGGGGGTGCGCAGCATAGGGGATGGAGCACGATGGGGAGTGCGCTGCATGGGGGATGGAGCACGATGGGGAGTGCGCAGCATGGGGGATGGAGCACGAAAGGGAGTGCGCAGCATGGGGGATGGAGCACGAAAGGGAGTGCGCAGCATGGCGGATGGAGCACGTTTGGGAGTGCGCAGCATGGGGGATGGAGCATGATGGGGAGTGCGCTGCATGGCGGATGGAGCACGTTTGGGAGTGCGCAGGATGGGAGATGGAGCACGATGGGGGGTGCGCAGCATAGGGGATGGAGCACGATGGGGGGTGCGCAGCATAGGGGATGGAGCACGATGGGGTGTGCGCTGCATGGGGGATGGAGCACGATGGGAAGTGCACACCTCCCCCCAACACACACACGCGCGCGCACTGCACAACACACCACACACACACACACTGGGAACCACAAACAACTGCCCTACACAGACACCCACACACAGACAACGCTGCACACACAAATATACGCACATACCGCACAACACACACATTGCACAAAACATACCTCCCCCCAAAACACACCTCCCCCCAAAACACACCACACACACACAAACCGCGCAACACACACACAACGCTACAGACACACAGCGCTCCACAAACAACGCAACACACAAACAACACCGCTCTCACCCCCCATCACACCCAGGCAACACCCAGAACATGTACAGCCCCTACACAAACACTTGGTAACTACACACAACAACATCTATATCTATCTATATATATAATTGCCTTATTCTGTCTGTCTGTCTGTCTGTCTGTCTGTCATGCTCCAAAATTGTGTCCTTACGGTGACATTGTGTCCTTACGGTGACACAAAGCTGATTGGCCGCTCGGCTCGCCATGGCCCCGCCCCCCCACACGGATTGGCCGCTCGCCCAGGCTGCGCCCCCACACGGATTGGCCAGCCGCTCGCCCAGGCTCCCCCCCCCCCCCACAGATTGGCCTCTCGCCCCGGCACCCTGCAGGCATTGGCAACTCGGCCACGCCACGCCCCGCCCCCCTCACGCAATGCACGCTAGCTCTGGCCCCGCCCCCCCCCCGTGCATTCCCCGAACTGACACGGTCACGGAGCCATGACTCCCGGGTGAGTACTGTACTCCCCCCCCCCCCCCACCCCCACCCCCCCCAACGGGAGCCCACATCAGCGTACGCCGCCAACCCAGCCGACACTTACCCTCGCATTGCTGGCCTTGCCGCCGTATGCTGGTGTGGGCTCCCGTGCGAGCGGGGGACGAGATGCGCTGGTAACCATGATAGCATAGTTACCAGCGCATCAAGGTCCTGCAGCGGCGGAAGATCCACACGCACACACATAACAGCACATACACACACATCAGATCACACTCACTCTCACAAACACCTCACACACACATCGCATCCACACACTCACAGCATCCGGCGATATCGCTTGCTTCTCGGCCTCGATACTGTGCTGTTGTGACCTTCCAGGACCTGTCGGAGGATCACATGGCCAGAAGCATGTGGTATCTCCGGATGTTGTGAGTATGAGCGCGTATGTGCAATATCGTCAATGTGTGTGTGCGTGAGTGTATGCGATCGGGTGTGTGTGAGTGTATGCGATCGGGTGTGTGTGAGTGTATGCGAAAGGCTGGGAGGGGGAGGCTGATGCTGGGGACAGAGAGGCTGATGCTGGGGACAGAGAGGCTGATGCTGGGGACGAGAGAGGCTGATGCTGGGGACGAGAGAGGCTGATGCTGGGGACGAGAGAGGCTGATGCTGGGGACGAGAGAGGCTGATGCTGGGGACGAGAGAGGCTGATGCTGGGGACGAGAGAGGCTGATGCTGGGGACGAGAGAGGCTGATGCTGGGGACGAGAGAGGCTGATGCTGGGGACGAGAGAGGCTGATGCTGGGGACGAGAGAGGCTGATGCTGGGGACGAGAGAGGCTGATGCTGGGGACGAGAGAGGCTGATGCTGGGGACGAGAGAGGCTGATGCTGGGGACGAGAGAGGCTGATGCTGGGGACGAGAGAGGCTGATGCTGGGGACGAGAGAGGCTGATGCTGGGGACGAGAGAGGCTGATGCTGGGGACGAGAGAGGCTGATGCTGGGGACGAGAGAGGCTGATGCTGGGGACGAGAGAGGCTGATGCTGGGGACGAGAGAGGCTGATGCTGGGGACGAGAGAGGCTGATGCTGGGGACGAGAGAGGCTGATGCTGGGGACGAGAGAGGCTGATGCTGGGGACGAGAGAGGCTGATGCTGGGGACGAGAGAGGCTGATGCTGGGGACGAGAGAGGCTGATGCTGGGGACGAGAGAGGCTGATGCTGGGGACGAGAGAGGCTGATGCTGGGGACGAGAGAGGCTGATGCTGGGGACGAGAGAGGCTGATGCTGGGGACGAGAGAGGCTGATGCTGGGGACGAGAGAGGCTGATGCTGGGGACGAGAGAGGCTGATGCTGGGGACGAGAGAGGCTGATGCTGGGGACGAGAGAGGCTGATGCTGGGGACGAGAGAGGCTGATGCTGGGGACGAGAGAGGCTGATGCTGGGGACGAGAGAGGCTGATGCTGGGGACGAGAGAGGCTGATGCTGGGGACGAGAGAGGCTGATGCTGGGGACGAGAGAGGCTGATGCTGGGGACGAGAGAGGCTGATGCTGGGGACGAGAGAGGCTGATGCTGGGGACGAGAGAGGCTGATGCTGGGGACGAGAGAGGCTGATGCTGGGGACGAGAGAGGCTGATGCTGGGGACGAGAGAGGCTGATGCTGGGGACGAGAGAGGCTGATGCTGGGGACGAGAGAGGCTGATGCTGGGGACGAGAGAGGCTGATGCTGGGGACGAGAGAGGCTGATGCTGGGGACGAGAGAGGCTGATGCTGGGGACGAGAGAGGCTGATGCTGGGGACGAGAGAGGCTGATGCTGGGGACGAGAGAGGCTGATGCTGGGGACGAGAGAGGCTGATGCTGGGGACGAGAGAGGCTGATGCTGGGGACGAGAGAGGCTGATGCTGGGGACGAGAGAGGCTGATGCTGGGGACGAGAGAGGCTGATGCTGGGGACGAGAGAGGCTGATGCTGGGGACGAGAGAGGCTGATGCTGGGGACGAGAGAGGCTGATGCTGGGGACGAGAGAGGCTGATGCTGGGGACGAGAGAGGCTGATGCTGGGGACGAGAGAGGCTGATGCTGGGGACGAGAGAGGCTGATGCTGGGGACGAGAGAGGCTGATGCTGGGGACGAGAGAGGCTGATGCTGGGGACGAGAGAGGCTGATGCTGGGGACGAGAGAGGCTGATGCTGGGGACGAGAGAGGCTGATGCTGGGGACAGAGAGGCTGATGCTGGGGACAGAGAGGCTGATGCTGGGGACAGAGAGGCTGATGCTGGGGACAGAGAGGCTGATGCTGGGGACAGAGAGGCTGATGCTGGGGACAGAGAGGCTGATGCTGGGGACAGAGAGGCTGATGCTGGGATGAGAGAGGCTGATGCTGGGATGAGAGAGGCTGATGCTGGGATGAGAGAGGCTGATGCTGGGATGAGAGAGGCTGATGCTGGGATGAGAGAGGCTGATGCTGGGATGAGAGAGGCTGATGCTGGGATGAGAGAGGCTGATGCTGGGATGAGAGAGGCTGATGCTGGGATGAGAGAGGCTGATGCTGGGATGAGAGAGGCTGATGCTGGGATGAGAGAGGCTGATGCTGGGATGAGAGAGGCTGATGCTGGGATGAGAGAGGCTGATGCTGGGATGAGAGAGGCTGATGCTGGGATGAGAGAGGCTGATGCTGGGATGAGAGAGGCTGATGCTGGGATGAGAGAGGCTGATGCTGGGATGAGAGAGGCTGATGCTGGGATGAGAGAGGCTGATGCTGGGGGCAGAGAGGCTGATGCTGGGGGCAGAGAGGCTGATGCTGGGGGCAGAGAGGCTGATGCTGGGGGCAGAGAGGCTGATGCTGGGGGCAGAGAGGCTGATGCTGGGGGGAGAGAGGCTGATGCTGCAGGTAGAGAGGCTGATGCTGGGGGCAGAGAGGCTGATGCTGCGGGGAGAGAGGCTGATGCTGCGGGGAGAGAGGCTGATGCTGGCGCAGCATGGCGGATGGAGCACGTTTGGGGGTGCGCAGCATGGGAGATGGAGCACGATGGGGGGTGCGCAGCATAGGGGATGGAGCACGATGGGGAGTGCGGAGCATGGCGGATGGAGCACGTTTGGGAGTGCGCAGCATGGCGGATGGAGCACGTTTGGGAGTGCGCAGCATGGCGGATGGAGCACGTTTGGGAGTGCGCAGCATGGGAGATGGAGCACGATGGGGGGTGCGCAGCATGGCGGATGGAGCACGTTTGGGAGTGCGCAGCATGGGGGATGGAGCACGTTTGGGAGTGCGCAGCATGGGGGATGGAGCACGAAAGGGAGTGCGCAGCATGGCGGATGGAGCACGAAAGGGAGTGCGCAGCATGGGGGATGGAGCACGATGGGGAGTGCGCTGCATGGCGGATGGAGCACGTTTGGGAGTGCGCAGGATGGGAGATGGAGCACAATGGGGGGTGCGCAGCATGGGGGATGGAGCACGATGGGGAGTGCGCTGCATGGGGGATGGAGCACGATGGGAAGTGCACACCTCCCCCCAACACACACACACACGCGCGCGCACTGCACAACACACCACACACACACACTGGGAACCACAAACAACTGCCCTACACAGACACCCACACACAGACAACGCGGCACACACAAATATACGCACATACCGCACAACACACACATTGCACAAAACAAACCTCCCCCCAAAACACACCACACACACACAAACCGCGCAACACACACACAACGCTACAAACACACAGCGCTCCACAAACAACGCAACACACAAACAACACCGCTCTCACCCCCCATCACACCCAGACAACACCCAGAACATGTACAGCGCCCTACACAAACACTTGGTAACTACACACAACAACATCTATATATATAAATATATATATATAACAAAAATCATACATGAACTACACAATACGTAAATTCTAGAATACCCGATGCGTAGAATCGGGCCACTTTCTAGTCTGGTTAATATTTGTTTAAGCTGCTGCCAGGAGGAGAAGGGGGGAGGTGTATTCCTGTATATCTGCTCCTCAGTGTCCTAAACAAGCTGTTCAGGACAGCGTTTCGCTGCCTCTAGGCACCAGCTCCTGGACCCAGTCACATACGGCAGATAAGTCACCACAGGGGGGAGGATTGTTTGCGGTGCTGCGGGTGATAAGGCCCTGTGTGGCCTCAGCAGCCGCTCTCACTAGCAGAAATCCCTGAGACAATGACTCCTGGGCAGTTCAGGGAGATGAGAGGGGTCAGGAGAGTGCTCTGTTTACCTCTGAGGGAGGGAGGAGGTTTGCTGGGAGCTATTCTGTGTCTGGGCAGAGCTTTCCTCCAGGCCGAGGCTTCCTCATGTGGACTAGGCCGCAACTTCTCCTCCCCAGAGATACCCCCAGGGCTTGCTGCACAGAGGGTCCCTCAATGCTGGGGTCACCAGAGGACAGGTCTCACCGCTGGGTAAGCTTTAAAAGACTCGATGCCTTCGGATTTTTTCACTTTTTAGCAGAGCTCTCCAGCCTCACGTCTGCTCCTTGCTCCAGTCAGGCCACGCCCCTCCTTGTGTCTATATATACAGAGCTCCTGTGTATAATGGCACTTATGGTAACATTAGTGTTATTAGTATTGTGGTTTTTAATTCATGATCATTATTGTAGTATTATTCAGTCAGTATGTGGTCTGGTCATGGCATGTTGGTATTTGACCCTTGTATGTGGTTGTATTCGGTCACTATGTCGTGTTAATATGTTGTCTGGTCACGATATGGTGGTATTTCTCTTTGTATGTGGTATTATTCGATCACTATGTGGTCTGGTCATAGTGTAGCGGTATTTCTTCCTCACTATGTGGTGGTAATATGTTGTCTGGTCACGATATGGTGGTATTTCTCTTTTGTATGTGGTATTATTTGGTCACCATGTGGTTTAGTCACAGTGTGGCGGTATTTCACCCTTGCATGTGCTATTATTCGGTCACTATGTAGTCTGGTCATAGTGTTGCAGTATTTCTTCCTTTGTATGCGGTTGTATTCTGTCACTATGTGGTGGTAATATGTTGTCTGGTCACGGTGTGACAGTATTTCCTCCTTGTATGTGATATTATTGGTCTTGGTATACTGGATTGTGTTGTGTATGGAGGTCACTTTTTCTCTCTGATATCAATATGGGAAATATACTTTCCAATAGAGATTAAATACTTGAATGTTTAACCCCTCCCTGTCCTGTGATTATTACACTGTAGCACATATGCACTTACAGAGGTTGTCTGGTGAAAACAAGTAATCGCCTCTTCATTTTACTATATGGAGGACTATCTGAGGCCCATTATTCTCTTCTAAAGCCCTTGCACACGTTGAGTATTTGGTCAGTATTTTACCTCAGTATTTGTAGCCAAAACCAGCAGTGGAACAATCAGAGGAAAAGTAGAATAGAAACACAGGCACCACTTCTGTATTTATCACCCACTCCTGGATTTGGCTACAAATACTGATGTAAGATACTCACCGTGTTTGGGGGGCACTTTTGTTGTCATCAAATTTTATGGCTGCAGTGAAAGGGGAATCTAGGGGCTTCAATAGGAGGAAAATTATTTGGTATGGGCTGTAAAGTTGTGAAATATGCTCTTCTGTGTCCCAGCTGAATATTTTTATTATTAATTTTTTATTTTTTTTTGTGGGGGTAGGGCCGAATTAGAAATTCTGCTATGGGGCCCCATGATTTCTATGTACGCCCCTGATGGGGGCCCATGATTCTATGTACACCTCTGTTCGTCCCCTTAACACTAGTCCCAGAGATGGGTCATTTAACATTTCTACCTTTGGAACCCAGAGAGCTCGACATTTCTGGGACTTCTAGTGTTATAGAAAAACAATTGAATAAAACTAATTTTCCTCAAAAAGACGTTCAAAAATACAACATTGTTGACTAACGCAATTCTCAAATGACGGAAAAATAAGCATTAGGGCGTCCAAATTGTGAAGACAAAACAATGAAGGAAATCCCAATGTCATAATGTACCACACTAAGTGGACCCTGCCACGTCTGCTTCTATCCCTGCTGAACTGACTCTGGGGCAGCACGGGCGATATAGGAGGCGTAGAGGCCTTGCATGGATTAGTCTCAGGGGCCATACGGCTCAAACAGGGGTGGGGAATCTCCGGCCCGCGGGCCATATGCGGCCCGCGATGACCTTTTCTGCGGCCCCCGGGGCAGATTCCCGGAGGCTGCAGTGCTCGGGCAGCCGCTCATCTTGTCTCGTTATATTCGTTATTGCTCATCTTGTCTATGGCCGGCAGACAGCACTGGGGTGGGACTTCCTCCCTCCCTCTGGCTCCTACATGCTCCTCTGTGAGATTGAAGCTAGAAGCAGAGTGATGGGGGAGGGGCCTGTATAGTGCCGTGCGTTCTGCCTCTCACCCTCCCGTTCTGTGCACTCTGCCTCTGTGCTCAGCTATTCAGGTCTAGCTCCGCAGAGGAGAGAGAAGACGAGAATGAAGCCAGCCCTTGAGCTGAGCTGCTGCATCCATCTTGTGTCAGGCAGGAACTTGTGCTGCACCTGATCTTACAGGGCAACTAAGCAGCAGGTATTTATATCTGAGTGAAGTGTGTTTATATCTAATATATACCACCATATATCAAATGTATTTGTGACTTCAATGTCCAGTAGGTGTGCGCTGTGTATACGGCGTGTGTGCGCTGTGTATACGGCGTGTGTGCGCTGTGTATACGGCGTGTGTGCGCTGTGTATACGGCGTGTGTGCGCTGTGTATACGGCGTGTGTGCGCTGTGTATACGGCGTGTGTGCGCTGTGTATATGGCGTGTGTGCGCTGTGTATACGGCGTGTGTGCGCTGTGTATACGGCGTGTGTGCGCTGTGTATACGGCGTGTGTGCGCTGTGTATACGGCGTGTGTGCGCTGTGTATACGGCGTGTGTGCGCTGTGTATACGGCGTGTGTGCGCTGTGTATACGGCGTGTGTGCGCTGTGTTTGGCAATTAATAAAGTTTCATATTTTAAGTCTTATTGGTATATCTAATTCCTGGTGTGCACATGTTTACATGCAGAGCTTTTCATTCTCCTTATGTGCTGTGTATATGGCTTGTTGAATGCTGTGCATGGCTTCTGTGTGTGCTGTATACGGCATGTGTGCTGTGTATACGACGTGTGAGTGCTGTGTACAGTATACAGTACCTCCTGTGCATGTGTACTGTATATGGCCACTGTGTATCGTGGGCGGTGTACAATATGACCAGTCTGTCAAGGCTGTGTGCAGTATACGGCCAGTGTGTGATTACAATGTGTGGTTTACAGCCAGTGTGCGGTGTGCAGCCAGTGTGTCGGGGCGGTGTGCGGCCAGTGTGTCGGGGCGGTGTGCGGCCAGTGTGTCGGGGCGGTGTGCGGCCAGTGTGTCGGGGCGGTGTGCGGCCAGTGTGTCGGGGCGGTGTGCGGCCAGTGTGTCGGGGCGGTGTGCGGCCAGTGTGTCGGGGCGGTGTGCGGCCAGTGTGTCGGGGCGGTGTGCGGCCAGTGTGTCGGGGCGGTGTGCGGCCAGTGTGTCGGGGCGGTGTGCGGCCAGTGTGTCGGGGCGGTGTGCGGCCAGTGTGTCGGGGCTGTGTGCGGCACACGGCCAGTGTGTCGGGGCTGTGTGCGGCACACGGCCAGTGTGTCGGGGCTGTGTGCGGCACACGGCCAGTGTGTCGGGGCTGTGTGCGGCACACGGCCAGTGTGTCGGGGCTGTGTGCGGCACACGGCCAGTGTGTCCGGGGCTGTGTGCGGCACACGGCCAGTGTGTCGGGGCTGTGTGCGGCACACGGCCAGTGTGTCGGGGCTGTGTGCGGCACACGGCCAGTGTGTCGGGGCTGCGTGCGGCACACGGCCAGTGTGTCGGGGCTGCGTGCGGCACACGGCCAGTGTGTCGGGGCTGCGTGCGGCACACGGCCAGTGTGTCGGGGCTGCGTGCGGCACACGGCCAGTGTGTCGGGGCTGCGTGCGGCACACGGCCAGTGTGTCGGGGCTGCGTGCGGCACACGGCCAGTGTGTCGGGGCTGCGTGCGGCACACGGCCAGTGTGTCGGGGCTGCGTGCGGCACACGGCCAGTGTGTCGGGGCTGCGTGCGGCACACGGCCAGTGTGTCGGGGCTGCGTGCGGCACACGGCCAGTGTGTCGGGGCTGCGTGCGGCACACGGCCAGTGTGTCGGGGCTGTGTGTGTATGTACAGTGTCTACTGTGTGATCTATATGATTTACCAATCTTATTATCATGAAGAGTTGTCTGCGCTCCAGACAAAGACAAACCTGGAAAAGCAGTTGTGAGAAGCAAACATTATTATTATTATTATTTATTATTATAGCGCCATCAATTCCATGGCGCTTTCCATGTGAAAGGTATATACATAATAGGGACAAGTACATTACATTACAGCCGCACCAAAGAGAAGCAGCTCCGGCTGCCACAGTAGGGGTATAGGAGTGAGTTAATTGTTTGACCAAATAAAGCCGGGTCATTTTCAAGTTGATAATTTTTTGTGGCCCCCGAAGGTTGTTAGAATTTTCCAAATGGCCCCCGGCAGAAAAAAGGTTCCCCATCCCTGATCTAGAACCTGCCACATGACTTTTCCTTCTGTCCGTGACTTTTACAATATTTATTTTACAGCTTTGAAATTCAGGGAAAAGATATGCAGAACGCTGCAGACACAATGGAAAAAGGAGAAATGGATGTGCGGGGTGATGAACGGAGTAGAGACCTTTCCACAGGTAACCCTCCTTCGTGAAGAGTCACCATTAAATAACAGAAAAAAATGAAATTCCCAGCTGCAAGGAGAAAATGAAGTTACATTCTCCCTGCTGCTGCTCGTATACAGTCACCGATGCAGTGCGGGAAACAGTAACCCTTACCGCTCACAGGCTGTCAGCCAAGGAACAAGAGGGTTGATTACTGGGCACTCACTATCTAGTGAGTGGTGACTGTTTCAGCCTCTCCCACTGTGCTGGTGACTGGAAGTGAGCAGCTGCTGGGAGAATGTAACTGCATTTTCTCCTTGTAGTTACTATGTCACAATCTCTCCGCTGTCTTAGACGCAGTGAGTGACAATTTTGCCTCCCTATGGAAGCAGGCCATGCCAAGCTGTTTGTTTGTTGAGCAACAGCTCAATTCAATCTGAAACTGAGAGGTGCTTGGTTTCTTCAGCGGTTCCCTGTTCTGAGTGATCAGTTACTTAGCTGACTAGTCAGTCCCAAATAGAGGGTATCACGGAGGTGCAAAGGTACCTGGAGAAGGGACCTCAAAAATGGCCCGCAGACTAGGGTCCGTGTGCTGTTCCTTATCCCACAGGTAGGCTTGATGGTATCCAGGTCTGGACCGCCAGCTTAACCCTAACTCCTGTCCAAACCCTGATCTAACACCCCCTGTCCCACCACCTGGAGTGGAGATGCAAATGCCACAGACACAGGAAGAAAAACAAAACTCATACACACTGCACACAAAAAGGAGACACAGTACGTGTATTGGAGGGAATAAAGTATAAGGAAGGAAGTAAATGTACAACGGGGAAACTTCCATACCACACCACTCCAACATCGGTATACTGGTCACCAAGAATAGGATCGCCAGAAAGACCGGCATCACAGGAGCATAAGCTGGAGGTATCATCTGCAGCAACAAACAGACTCTCAAACCTTAAGTAGGGAGAAGACAGGGGAATAGAAATTAGCCTTCTGAGTCTCAAGGAGCCACACACCGCTCCACAGGAATTAACTCAGGACTGGAAAGCAATGGAAAAGACTCAGCTAAGGCTGAACAACTAAGATCAGGTTGCCTGTGAACAGAGTCCGACGCCGCAGCTGCACCCCGCGAATATGGGCCTGAACACCACATGACACGGGGCCTTTATTATCTGTGCTCTGATCTATAGCTGCCAGACCTTGGACCTCCTCTGACCATTCATTTGCCCTGATCCACTATCCTCCTTATAGTCTGACCCCAGACCTGACCATGCGTTTGTCTTTCCCCTTAGTTCACGGCATGCTCTCTTTGTATTTGACCCCAGAACATTTTATAACCCTGCCTCACGGCTTGTCCATGCAGTGACTAGTGTCACACTGTTCCAATAAACCAGATAGATATCACTTAAATGCTAGGTACTCAGATTACCATTATATCTGCAGGTAAATAGTGTTTTTGTAGCTGCCAGGTTTTCCTTAACCCCTTCTCGATATGTAACATATTATTAGATCCTATTACTTCTTGCAGGCTCAGAAGCTGAGTGCATTATTGACAGCAGATGATGCCTGAGTTATTCAGTGGAGGTAAGCTTCAACCACTGCTGTTAACTTTCAATCTTTGACAGCAGCATTCGCAGCACGCAGCCAATGAGGTACAATGTTCCACATATCCAACGCCCCCAGCAACATTTATCATTGGGTGCATATGGGTCGCCATAAAAGCTGGGGGTCTGCTAAAGACCCTTTGCCCTATATAGGAGTACGCCTATAATCACACCTAGATACTTTCCTTCAGTGGTGTAGATTTGAAAATTAGATAATTTGTGGGGTGTGATTCCACTGTTTAGGCACATCAGGGCTTTACAAATGTGACATGGCATCCTCTATTTCAGCCAATTTTGTTCTCCAAAAGTCAAATGGTGCTCCTTCCCTTCCGAGTCCTGGGGTATCTGCGTATACACAAGAAATTGCACAACAGAATTATATGGTCCACTTTCTCATCTTACCCTTGGGAAAATGAAAATTTGTGGTTAAAGGAACACTTTTGTGTTGTGTTTTATTTTTTTCCTTCCACATAGCTGTAATTTCTATGTCGCATTACTGCTGTAGGAATATTACAGAAAATAGATAAATACATAGCTAATGTGAAAAATGAGTAAAAAGACATAGGCATTGCATTACTGCTTTAGAGATATTTGCAAAGAGAGCTTCTTAGCTTATGTATTGGCCAATCCATGTGAGCCCAATAACCTCGACAAGGTGATCTCATTATATTGGGAACCTAACCTTAAATGCTTCTATGTGTGATTAAAAATCTGCATGTCTGGGCAGATAGGTTCCTGGCTAAATAAGATGGTGGACACACCCTGGCTATAGGGCAGAGTGCTTGGTCAGCTGCTCTTCAAGGTTATCGGGCTCACATGGATTGGTCAATACATAAGCTAAGAATCTCACTTTACAAATATCTCTGTCGTTTTACTCATTTTTCTCATTACCTGTGTATTAATCCCTTTTTCTAATATTTCTACAGCAGTAATACAATGCCAAAGTATCCTTATATTATTGAGTGCCATTGGACATGCTTTTGTAGATATGTTTTATTGAATCTCGTTTTGAGCACTTTGAAGGGTGCAGTTTTTTAAAATGTCATTTTGGGTATTTTCTGTCACATAGGCATTTTAAAGTAGAACACTACACACTTTGGAATTTATATGGATTTATGTGTTCCTATGTATGTTTGAGGTTATATTATTTAAAGCTTATAACTTCAATTTTATTTATGGCAGATGACGGTACCAGGAGTTCAACACAGAAAGCGAAGGGCAGTGAAAGTCACAAAGGAGAGAAGCCATATTCTTGTTCAGAATGTGAGAAGTGTTTTGCTAAGAAATCAAATCTCATTACACATGAGAGAATTCACACAGGAAAGAAGCCATATTCATGTGCAGAATGTGGAAAATGTTTTGCTCTGAAAGCACGTCTTATTAGACATGAGGTAATTCACACAGGAGTGAAGCCATATTCATGTTCCGAATGTGGGAAATGTTTTGCTCGGAAATCAAATCTCATTAGACATGGGAGAATTCACACAGGAGTGAAGCCATATTCATGTGCAGAATGTGGAAAATGTTTTGCTCTGAAAGCAGTTCTTATTAGACATGAGGTAATTCACACAGGAGTGAAGCCATATTCATGTGCAGAATGTGAGAAATGTTTTGCTGACAAATTAGATCTCATTACACATGAGAGAATTCACACAGGAGTGAAGCCGTATTCATGTGCAGAATGTGAGAAATGTTTTGCTCGGAAATCAAATCATGTTAAACATTTGAGAATTCACACAGGAGTGAAGCCATATTCATGTTCAGAATGTGAGAAATGTTTTGCTCGGAAATCAAATCTTATTACACATGTGAGAAGTCACACAGGAGTGAAGCCATATTCATGTTCAGAATGTGGCAAATGTTTTTTTCAGCAATCACATCTCATTAGACATGAGAGAAGTCACACAGGAAAGAATTCATATTCATGTTCAGAATGTGGGAAATTGTTTGCTTGGAAATCACATCTTATTACACATGAGCGAATTCACACAGGAGTGAAGTCATAGTCATGATTAGAATGTTTGTTTTAGTAAGTCTATTAATATTTACTATCTGTTAATAAAGAGTTCATTTTCATGTCATTACAGTTGTGTACTTTTTATGATGGATCATTTACAAACTATTCATCTTTTTACACATTTTTTTAAATTTTTGATGGAGAGAAAAAACTTTTTTTTTTGTTTTGTTATAGCAAAGTTGTACGCTTTTATTCATCCATTTGTGTATTGCTTGAATGAGAGCAGAATTCATTTTGTTAAATCTACACTCCATTTTGTCTTTGTGTAAGAGCCTGTACTGTGTCTCCCCTTGTGTAAGGGGTACTTCTCACATAGCGAGATCACTGCTGAGTCACGTTTTTTGTGATGCACCAGTGACCTCATTAGCAATCTCGCTGTGTGTGACATTGAGCAGCGACCTGGCCCCTGCTATGAAATCGCTGCTCGTTACACACAGTGCTGGTTTATTTTTTGGACTTTGCTCTCCCGCTGTGAAGCACACCGCTGTGTTTGATAGCGAGAGAGCAACGATCTGAATGTGCAGGGAGCCGGCTTCTGACAGCCTGTGGTAAGCTGTAACCAAGGTAAATATCGGGTAACCAAGCGAAGCCCTTTGCTTGGTTATCTGATATTTACCTTGGTACTAGCGTACGCCGCTCTCAGGCTGCCAGTGCCAACTCCCTGCACACATAGCCAGAGTACACATCGGGTAAATAGACAAAGCGGTTTGCTTATTAACCCGATGTGTACTCTGGCTAGGAGTGCAGGGAGCCAGCGCTAAGTGGTGTGCGCTGGTAACCAAGGTAAATATTGGGTAACCAAGCAAAGTGCTTGGCTTGGTTACCCGATATTTACCTTAGTTACCAAGCTCTTCATCGCTTCCACGCTGGCTGGGGGCTGGTTGCTGGTGAGATCTGCCTGATTGACAGCTCACCAGCAACCATGTAGCGACGCACCAGCGCGAGGTCAGATCGCCGGTGGGATCGCTGGAGCGTCACTAAAGTGTGACGGTACCCTAATGCAACAGAGACCCCTCTGTTTACTTTAGATAAGGACTTGTATAGTTTCAGTTTCTTTGTTAAAAGTGAAGCTTAGGAATATAAAACTAAAAAGTTTATATAGTCTTCTATAAATGAGTGATGATAATGTAATCTTTTATTTGTTTGAGACAAGGGGAGAGCTACTCCTGATACTTTATTGTCTCAGAGGGGCGTCTCCTATACATACATACATACATACATACATGATCTCTCTATAATTTAATTTAATTAGAAATACACACACACACACACGTTATATGTCCCTTGCTGAATGGCGACAACAAAATCTGGTGTCTAAACAGTGACCCACTATTCCTGAGAACCGCTGATCAAACCACCTTGTCTTCTTTAGAAAGGCAACTCAAGCTGTATCAAAAGGTAAGAAGCTGATTCTTACAATATTCGAATTTGATGCGCAGACAATTTTGCTAATTTTCCCACCTGCAAAGAATGGAGAGGGCTATAGTTTGTATTGCAGGTAGCGTCAACTGTGACAGAATAAAAAACAATACAGAAAATTACATTGTATGATTTTTAAATAATTTTACATTTTATTGCGAGAAATAAGTATTTGATACAATGGAAATACAGAACTCAGCATTTGGCACAGAAACCTTTGTTTGCAGTTACAGAGGTGAGACGTTTCCTACAGTTCTTGACCCAGTTTGCACACACTGCAGCAGGGATTTTGGTTCACTCCTCCATACAGATCTTCTCCAGATCTTTCAGGTTTCTGGGCTGCATTGAGTTTCAGTTCCTTCCAAAGATTTTCTATTAGGCTCAGGTCCTTAGTTGCCCTGTCTGTGTGTTTCGGATCATCGTCATGCTGTAAGACCAAGCCACGACCCATCTTCAATGCTGTAACACTAATTCTATTTTGGTCTCACTTGACCACATGACCTTTTCCCATGCCTCCCTGGATCATCCAGATGGTCACTGGCAAGATTCAAATGAGCCTTGATGTGCTGACATGAGCAGGGGGACCTTGCATGCCCTGCAGAATTTTAATCCATGAAGGCATAGTGTGTCACAATAATATTTGAGAATGCAGTCTTTGTTTTGTTCAGGTCATTGACCAGGTCGTCCCGTGTAATTCTGGGCTGATTCTTGACCTTTCTCATTATACTTACCTCCACGAGGCGATATCTTGCATGGAGCCGCAAACAGAGTAAGATTGACAGTCATTGGGGGGCGTGCCTGCTGCAGAGCATTAGGAGCCTGCATGCAACAGCATTGCAAGGGTGCATGCGGCAGGGCATTGCGGCAGAGCATTGGATGGTGTGCGTACGGCAGAGCATTGAGGGGCGTGCATGCAGCAGAGCATGGTGGGCGGGCGTGCGGCAGAGATTTGTTGGCGGGCGCGTGGCATAGCATTGCCGGTACAGGTAGTACAGAGCGCTATTTAAGGAGCACTGTGCAGCTGTCCTTGGTGACACTTTAGACATTAGGATCACTTTGCGCTCACCAATAAAATGGCTCCGCCCTGTGATCCTAAACTTCATTCTCTCATCCTTTTGCAAACACCCAGAACAGGAGGGCGAGGTGACATAACACACATGAGCAGATTACACCCACTTTTACTGCAGTTGTAATGTAAGCTAGTTCTACAGTAGGTCTACAGTAGAATTGCAGCAGCTGCTCCCCTTAATGCTTAAGAGTGGAAAATATCATCTCAGCTGAAGACTTTGCCTCTTTCTTCAAGCAGAAGATAGACAACATCAGAGCAAGCTTTGGTGCACAATCACCACAGCCCCTCATCATAGCTACTCAGCCGCCTTCCTCCAAATCCAGCTTCTCCACCATGACAGAAAACAATCTTTTTACTCTACTCTCAAGATCACATCTAACCACCTGTGCACTTGACCCGCTCCCATCGCACCCCATCCCCAACATCACCGCAGTCCTCATCCCAGCCCTAACCCATCTCTTCAATCTATCACTAACAAGTGGTGTATTCCCTTCATGCTTTAAACATGCCTCCATTACACCCATCCTCAAAAAGCCCTCCCTTGACCCATCATCTGTATCAAACTATCGCCCCATAACCCTTCTCCCCTATGCCTCAAAACTACTGGAACAACATGTCCATCTTGAATTGTCCTCATACCTCTCCTCCTGCTCCCTCTTGACCAGCTACAATCTGGCTTCCGACCACATCAGTACTGAAAGTGCCCTAACCAAAGTCACCAATGATCTACTAACCGCCAAAGCCAAGCAACACTACTCTTTTCCCTTTCGCCCATGACTGCACCACCTGAGAGATAGGTTCCGCCCACATCAGGACAGGAAACCCACTGATAAAAAGGCGGTACCTCTCCTCCACATCAGTTTGGTTTCCTGTCCTGATGGGACAACCCACGGATTCTCCCAGGTCTGACCCGGTGTGGAAGTTTGGTTTCTTACCAAAAGCCGGCATTCGGGCCTGGATGCTCCTCCCCAGGGCTTCGGCTGTCTGCGGTGGTGGGGCGCGGGCCTGGAGCGAGAGCTTGGCTCTGCGTCGCCCCAGGCTATGTGATCCTCACACGGAGCCCGCGAGACGGGCGCCCTGCTGACGGAACACCGGGGTGAAAAGGAAGTGACGCGGCACCCGGAAGTTCATCACCTGTGCATGTGCAAGGTGTTCCAAGATGGCGGCGCCCAGTGAACGGATTTCAGGTGGGAAATTTGAACCAGGGAGGTATGAGGAGTCACCTTCGCTGCATTCTGGTGAGTATGACTTCTCCCCTATTCAGGATGGAAGACAACTCTCCTCCAGAGCAGGATGTGCTGGAACAGCATACAGATTCCCAGGGCAGCAACGGGAGCGCTCCTCCGGCAGGGCTAGTCCCTCCAGTCCGGCAAGTCGACATTCCAGGGGATCTGAGAAATCCAAATCTGGAAGTCATAAACTGCCTCCGAAACTGGTACCAGATCTGCCATCTTGGGGGGTGAGTGTCTGCTGCAGCATTTCATTGTTTAAAAGTCCCCCCTATGTTCCCTTCTTTCTTCAGGAGGTACCTCTAAGAGGAATCCTAGGAATTGTGGGGTTTACAAGGACAGTCTATCCTCATTACCAAGGGGGCCTTGTGCCACCTGTCTCAAAGAGTTCTTCTGTTTTATTTAGATCATAATGTTGAAATTACATACAAAATTAAACATGACCAAATCCTGACATGTTTCAGACCCTAGAACAGGGTCCTTATTCTTAGGTAACATGGACAGATATGTATGCTGAATTTATAAGAGGAAACATGAACTTGTCTCAGGGAATCAGTGTCCAAGTGAAAACATCTGTTGTAGACTGATTGTTCATTTAAGGCAAGACAGGGAGCAAAAAAAAGACACTGCTGAGTGTTGTGGTGCACCTTTAACCCTAGCTATATTGGGAGGCTTGGACTGTTTGTATCACTTGTGATTCTCAGTTCTGGTCCAGATTGTGCTATGTGGATCAGGTGGTTACTGTCCTCTGATGACTGAGGAAGGGGGGTACATAATGTTACCACAAAAAGCTTAATATACCATTTTGACACTCTAGGTGTGATCAAAGATACATAGTTTATAGCAACTGGGACAAGTCGGCTTTGATGCATTAATGCATGGGTCTGGAATTTCAATGGAGGGTAGGTCACCTTTGCAAGTGGTAACTAGCTTTAAATACCTGGGAATACACATACAGAAAGACCATACACTAGACCTGCAGACGAGTATAACACCACTTCTGGAGCACGTTAAACTTAAGTATAACTTGTGGAGCAAGCTACCCCTGTCAGTGGTTGGCAGAATAAATTTAATCAAAATGATATTACTTCCAAAACTCAGCTATACACTACGACATAGTGCAGTATCAGTACCCAAATCCTTCTTCTCAATGTTGAACTCGCTTACTACTTCTTTCATATGGGGGAAATCCAGACCCAAACTTCGGTTATCCATTTTACAGAGATCCAAAAGACTGGGAGGGATGGCTCTGCCGGAGTTCTTCCTCTACTACCTCGTGGGACAGCTTAGGGCACTGGAGACCTGGATGCCTGGATGTCAGCTGCCAAACTCTGAGCGTCACTTGGCACACGCGGCTGGGACTGATTGTTTAGTGGGTTTTCTCGAATCAGAAGGACTGAGAACACCACGGCAATTACCCCTCCTCAGGTTGGCAAGATTAGTCTGGCGACAAGCCAAGAGGGTGGTACACTTCGAAGGGCTGGTGGCGGAACTCCCATTATGGGGGAATAGCTACTTCCATACTCTGAGAGATCACCCCTCGGCGCAATTCTGGGCCACTCACAGCGTCAGTGCATTAGGTGATCTTTTTGTCCTGGGAACCACAACCTTCAAGTCCTTTGAACAAGTCCAGATTGAATATAATGTTCCAAGATCACAGTTTTTTTAGATACCTGCAGATTCGCACAGCGATTCAATCACACATACAGAAAATTGGAGTGAGGAAATTGATATCACTTCCTATGATAGGTATTCTAAAATCACAAGGACCTCGAGGCCTCATCTCAGCTATATATACTTACCTGTTGTCAGTGGGGGTGGAGTCGGACCCCTTGCCAGCCCAGGATAGATGGAAATCTCTAATTCCCTCTCTACAGGGAGAGGAATGGGAAGAGATATTGGAATCTCCGGCTGCGGTATCCCCGTCGGTTAACAATAAGTTGATTCAATGCTACATTGTCTACCAGGCATACCTTACTCCAACTCGATTATTTAGTATGGGCCGTTCTAGTACATCGGAGTGCCCGAGGTGTCATCTCTCAGGGGCAAATTTCATACATATGATTTGGAGCTGTCCCAATATATCTTCGTACTGGCGGGGAGTGACATCTCTGCTATCATCGATTGTGTCGATTCCTGTTTAGTGTGACCCTTTGATATGCCTGGTTGGGGTGGTGGAGGAAGAGTCCTGGGATCATTACATGACAATATTCCTCAGAGAGGCATTGTTTCTGGCTAGGAAATTAATAGCTCTGAGGTGGATGGGAGATTCGAATCCAACTGTGCGGTCCTGGGTTAAACTAGTCAATGCAACCATAGTCTATGAGCGGGTGGTATATTATAATAGGGGGTGCCCGGAAAAATTTAACAAAATCTGGGGTTTGTGGAATTCTTCTCCAGACACACTTGCGGAGGTTTGAGGGAGATTATGTGGATAATGGTGGTTCCCGTTAGATGTTGGGATATGAAACACTGTCCAATGGTATATTGAGGTATAATAATGCAATGTGGCTGTTGTTGTTCTTTCTTTCTTCCTTTTTCTATTCCTCTTTCTATCTTGTTTTCAAAATATGGTCATGCTGATGAATAGAGCTGTTCTTATGCTCAATATAAAATTATATATATATGCAAATGATAAGAAGTATGGATAATAACATTGTTCTATCTTAACTGCTAAAGATATTATGGACTTTATATGACTGTTTATTGTTATATTTAAATATTACTATCTATATACTGAGCTATCTTTATATGGCAAATGTCAGTTGTACGATGTTTGAAATTGTTAATAAAACGAAGTTAAAAAAAAAAAAGATACATAGTTTATAATTATATCATTCCAGATGTTATAAAGTGTAAATTAGCGAATCCCTCAGCACCGGAAAGACTGCTTCTATTGTTCTCTGTTGTCAGCCATTATACACAACTGTTATTGGTATAGAGAGGCTGCAACTATTATCCCTTGTTGTCAATCTTACAAGTCATAGAATAACTGTTATAATGTGGGAGAACTACTGCTTTTATTCTCTGTTGTCAGCTATTACAAACCAAGAAAAGGATGTTATAATATGGGGGAACCACATCCACTATTCTCTATTGTCAACCTTAACAAGCTAGGTAAGAAACTATTGTAATATGGAAACTAATGTCTATTGTTCTCTGTTCTCAGCCATACAAGCTGGGAGAAAAAAAAAAGAAAAAAAAAACAATGGGGTAATCTTAGTAGAAGGAAACTGCATCTCTTACTCTTTGGTTTTGGCTTGTGTATGGAAGCACCAAGCCTCAAGGCTGAGTTGAGAGATATTAGCTGTGCTGAAGTCAGGGAAACACATAAACAATCCACTAGGAATGATGGGGGAACTTCAGATAAATCAGGCGGCTCTGAACGGGGTTCCAGAAAATTTTCACCTGCCTCTTCCTCAGCCTTGGACTCCTCATCTTCCTCAGATGTGGACGGCAGACTATGCTTCCCATCCTCTGAGGTGACACCCCTAGTGGAAGCTGTCCACTCCACTATGGGGCTGGTGGATGAAAAAGATCCTGAATCCACACAAGACCTCATGTTGGAGGCCTGGATTACAGGTTTGTGGTACCTGGAAGGCTGCAGCAGGAGCTCTTCGCCCGGCGGTAGCAGGTACATGTGTAACAAGGTCCATAATGGTCTGGGTCCAACAATTAGAAGACTAACTTAAGCGTACCGTGTCTAGTAAGGACATTATTTCCTCAATTCCACATATACAGGGGGCGGCAGACTTCTAGCGGATGCTTCCATCGACTCGCTCAAATTATCTGCAAAGGTAGCAGCTCTTTCCAATTCAGCCAGAAGGGCCCTCTAGTTGAAATGCTGGAAGGGAGACGTACAGTCCAGGAACAGACTATGCAGGATACCTTGTGAAGGAGACTTTTTGTTTGGATCACAACTGGATGACTTTCTGTCCAAAGCGGCAAACAATAAACAAGGATTTCCAGCTGTAAGAACTCCATTCCCTCGTAGCCGTCCGTTTCGGAGGAAGCAATTTTCCATAAGGAGCCTCCCAGAGACCAGAACTCCTGGAAGGATAGACGGAAGAGGTCCTCAGGATTATGTTTGATCCATCATCCTCTACCAAGCCACAAGGCCCTCAATGACTCCACCATCCCAGTGGGGGGAGGCTCTCCCTCTTCCTTGAGACTGTTTCCTCCAGCCCGTGGATTCTACAGATCATTGCAAAAGGGCTGACATTACAACTGAAGTCGCCCCCTTGGGGGTATTTTATTGTAACATCTATATGACAGGGAGAGAAAAGAATAGTGATCTCCATCCTAGAGCACTTAGGGTGGATCATAAATCAGGAAAAATCTAGAACACAAACCTCAACAGTGTCGGTCTTTCTTGGGGCTGATCCTGGATTCAGTCGCTCAGAAGTCTTTTCTGAAGTCACAATCCCTGGTCACCTTGGCGATTTGAAAAACCAGTCATGACCCTCAGACAGGCTATGTCTCTTGTGGGGACCCTCACATCCTGCATCCCCACGGTTCCTTGGGCTCAGATAGATATGAGATCCCTTCAGATGGAGGTCCTGGTCTGACAGCAACAGTCAGGAGGCTTCTTGGATATGAGAATCCGCTTGGATCCAAAGATGTTGCTTTCTCTGTCCTGGTGGCAGGACTTAACTCTATTGTCCGCAGGGGTGTCCGGGTGTCCCAACATCACGGATATCATCCCAACAGATGCAGGTCACTTAGACTGGGGAGCTTACCTGAGAACTCACCTGTTACAAGGACTATGGGACGATCATGTGAGGACTCAGTCCTCAAACTTCAGTGAACTAACTGCAATAAAATCAGCCAGGGATCATCCCATGACAATAGATGCAATGCCGATCCCCTGGTCACAGGGTCTTCTATATGCCTTTCCACCCCTGGTTCTTCTTCCGGCGGTGCTCAGGAAGGTTCGGGAAGACAAGGCCCTCATTATCCTCATAGCTCACTTCTGGCCAAAAAGAGCCTGGTTCTGTTGGCACCAAAGACTGGCAATATCAGACCCTTGGATACTGCCGGACAGGACAGACCTACTAGTCCAGGGACCAATGTGCCAACCCAATGCTCCTACCCTCCACTTGACAGCGTGGCAGTTGAAAGGCGGCTGCTCCTAGCACAGGGATTCTCCTGAGAATTTAGTAAAACTCCTCTTAAAAGTAGGAAGCCGGTCACCATTGGTATTTAGGCAAGGGTCTGGTGAAAAATCCAGCAAGTTTCCTGGGCACAGATCAGGGGTCCCCCTCTCTTCCCGGCCATCCTGGAAATCCTTCAGTAAGGGTTGGATTGAACTTATCCACTAGCACCTTGAATGTACAAGTTTTGGCCCTAGGAGCCCTCTATGAACATAACCTCAGAGAATAGATGGATTAGCAGGTTCATTAAATCCTCTGCTAGAGTGACTCCTGTCCCTTCTCCTCCCATGCCTCCCTGGGATTAAATCTTGTCCTTGATGCCCTTATAGACACCCCATTGAGCCCCTTTCAGATGTTCCCTCCAAGACCCTGAAGGTGGTACTACTCATTGCTTGACGTCCGCTAGATGGGTGGGTGACCTACAGGCGCTGTCCATTGTCCATCCATATACCCAAATTTTGGTCGATAAGGTGGTATTGCGTACAGATCCCTCATAGCCTAAAGTGGTCAAGCCCTTCACAGGTCCCAGGAATTCATACTGCCTTCCATTGTGACCCTCCTTCCAATGACAAAGTGGACAGGCTCCATAGCTTGGATGTAAGACTTTACCTTATAACCTACTTAGATAGGACCAGGGAATTGCGAGAATCTCAGGCCCTGTTTTTGTTACGTTCTAGGGAAAGTCCGGGGGCTATAAAGTATCTACAAGCACCTTGGCTAGGTGGGCCCGGGATGCTAGGTCGCTGACCTACTCAGCTAAGGGGGTGCCAGTTCCCCTGCAGATTAGGGCCTTTCCACTGGGTCACTTTCTACTACTTGGGCTGAGCGGGCAGAGGTGTCTATTGATCAGATATGCAGGGCCGCCACTTGATCCTCTTCCTCTACCTTTTTCTGTCACTATAGACTTGACTTGTCCTCCACGGCCGATCCTTCTTGGTAGACTGGTATTGCAGGCGGTGGTCCCTCCCTAAGGTGATTGGTCTCTAGAATCTCTCAGGTGGTGCTGTCATGGGCGAAAGGGAAAAATCTTAATTGCTTACCGGTAATGGGATTTTCAGAAGCCCATGACAGCACCCTTAGTTCCCCCCGTATTAACTGGTTATGGGCACCCTTCGGGGAGTGTTAGAGTTAATGGTGTATTCCTTTTGGTGGTGGTGTGATTAACATTTTTGTTTGTGTTTTGTTGGTCCTCTCTGGCTCTGTAAACCTACTGATGTGGAGGAGAGGTACCGCCTTTTTATCAGTGGGTTTCCTGTTCTGATGTGGGCGGAACCTATCTCTCAGGTGGTGCTGTCATGAGCTTCTGAAAATCCCATTACCGGTAAGTAATTAAGATTATCCTCCTCCTCCTGGACCTGTCCTCTGCCTTCGACACAGTAGACCATTCCCTCCTACTACAGATTCTCTCATCTCTGGGCATCACAGACTTGGCCCTATCTTGGATCATCTCATAGCTAACCGACTGAACTTTCAGCGTCTCCCATTCTCATACCACTTCTTCATCTCACTCCCTATCTGTCGGTATCCCCCAAGGCTCAGTTCTTGGACCCCTGCTGTTCTCCATCTACACCTTCGGCCTGGGACAGCTCATAGAGTACCACGGTTTTCAGTATCATCTCTATGCCGATGACACACAGATCTACCTCTCTGGACCTGACCTTACCTCCGCTCTACTGACCAAAATTGCACAATGTCTAATTCATCCTTCTTCTCTGCACGATTCCTAAAGCTTAACATGGATAAACAGAGTTCATTGTCTTTCCTCCTCCTCATTCATCTCCTCCAGCCTTTCCATTAGAGTTGAGCGCGGTTCGCGGTTCTCCAGTTCGCGGTTCGAGTGATTTTGGGGGGGGGGTTCTAGATCGAACTAGAACTCGAGCTTTTTGCTAAAGTTCGATAGTTCTAGTTACGTTTGAGAACGGTTCTAGCACCAAAAAGCAGGGCTTTTTACAGCTACAGTGTGCAGGGAGCCATCGCTGGCAGCCTGCCAGAAGCTGGTAACCAAGATAAACATCGGGTATCCAAGCAAAGTGCTTTGGTTAGTAACCCGATATTTATCCTAGTTACGTGTGCAGGAAGCCGACACTTCCCCGCTCAGCTCGCTCCGCCCCCTCCTGCACGCGGCATGTACACATACATACACACACACACTCACCTGTCCCCAGCCATGCAGTCCACGACACTGACGTCCTCAGCGACACATGACCACGCTAGGCTCCACCCACTTTGCACTCCGCCGCCAGCACACATGGCTCTGCCCACCTGGCACTCTGCACACATGGTCCTGCTAGGCTCCGCCCACCTGGCACTCTGCACACATCGTCCTGCTAGGCTCCACCCACCTGACACTCTGCACACATTACCCTGCTAGGCTCCGCCCACCTGTCACTCTGCACACACGGTCCCGCTAGGCTCCGCCCACCTGGCACTCTGCACACATTGCCCCGCTAGGCTCCGCTCACCTGTCACTCTGCACACATGGTCCCGCTAGGCTCCGCCCACCTGTCACTCTGCACACATGGTCCCGCTAGGCTCCGCCCACCTGGCACTCTGCACACATTACCCCGCTAGGCTCCGCCCACCTGGCACTCTGCACACATTACCCGGCTAGGCTCCGCCCACCTGGCACTCTGCACACATGGTCCCGCTCGGCTTACCTGCGGTGATGAAGTCCCGACCTCAGCGCTGTCACTGTCCACCATGGCCGCCGCTTGTCACATCACCTTCTCTCGCTTCCGACCCGAGACTGACTAGCGGTGACGTCATGGGCCTCTCGCGATACTTGGCTGTGAAGGTCATTGAACTCAGTGACAGGTGCTGTCAGCAGTGCAGGAGATCAGCGCAGGTAATGTACCTCGCTGACAGCAGCACTTGTTGTCCCCTGCAGTGACCTGGGCTGACCCATTGATGTTAGCTCAGGTCACTGCACTGCTCTCCCAGCCAATGGGGAACATCCTGCTCTTCATTGACTGGGACAGTGTGGATCGTCATGTGAACCCCTTGGATTACACCAGACCTGGATTTGTTTTTCTTTCTAATTAATTGGATAAAGAGGGAATGTATTGGGGAGTGTTTTTTCAAATAAAAATTTGTTTGTCGTCTATTTTTTTTTATTACTGACTGGGTTGGGGATGTCGGGTATCTGATAGACGCCTGACCTCACCAACCCCAGGGCTTGGTGCCAGGTGACATTACACATCTGGTATTAACCCCATATATTACCCCGTTTGCCACCGCACCAGGGCACGGTATGAGCTGGGGCGAAGCACCAGGATTGGCGCATCTAATGGATGCGCCACTTCTGGGGCGGCTGCGGCCTGCTATTTTTAGGCTGGGGAGAGTCCAATAACCATGGACCTCCCTAGTCTGAGAATATCAGACCTCAGCTGTCTGCTTTACCTTGGCTGGTGATCCAATTTTGGGGGGACCCCTACGTGTTTTTTTTAATTATTTAATTTAAAATAACAGCGTGGGGTGCCTCAGTTTTGGATTACCAGCCAAAGTGAAGCTGCCAGCTGTGGTCTGCAGGCTGCAGCCGTCTGCTTTACCCTAGCTGGCTACAAAAATAGGGGGAACCTTACGTCATTTTTTTTTTTTTCATTTTTTTGGCTAAATACAAAGCTAAGCACCCCTTAGTGCCACATGAAAGACACCAAAGGGTGCAAAATTACAAAATGCAGGAGAGTGGGACATTATGTGTCTTCCTGCCATTATAATGACAGAAAAGACTGATATGAAGTGTACAAGCGCAGGAAAATCACCAGAGCGCTCTACGCTGTGAAAAGCAGTAGAAAATGGAACTGGAGTGAACATGTGACCGCCTCATGTAGGATGAAGCTATGGATCCTGGGTAAATTTATGTATTTTCCCTCCTTCAGTTTTTTTGCAGTACGCAAAAAAAACAGAAGGCACACAGATGACAAACAGATGACATACGGACCGTCTACGGAAGGGAAACGGATGCCACACGGATGCACCCGTGTAAAAAAACGGACTGTTTTTTGCAGACCACAAAAATGGATCGGTCGTGTTAATGTAGCCTTATTCTGATCTGCCGTTTATAAACAGCAGGCAGAAATAAGTGAATAGCGCCCCCCAACGTCAGAAAATCTCCGGGGTTTCAGGCGTAGCTGAGACCCTGGAGATCCTGATTCAGTACGTTTTTTCCGGTCCCCGCTCACGTGATCACCGGTATACACCGTACACCGATGATCACGTTACAGTAAATGACAGTGTTGGTAAAAAATTATTTATCTCCTATCTGGCATGAACAAACATGATAAATCTCCTACCCGGTCCCCTCCGGTCCCCCGATGTCGCAAAAGTGCCCCCCCTGATGCCCTCCCAGAAATCCAAGATGGCCGCTCGCACAGCAGCGCGCTGGCCGCATTCACCCTACTCCTCTGATTTCTGTCTCATGTGCCATGACACATGCGACAAAACTCCTCCCCAGGCCCTGCCTGGTCACCCCCTATAACCCCACCGGTGTTCCCCGGTGTCCCACGGTACCTGTGCAGCGTTGATCCCCCGCGGCCCTCTCCTTCACAATAGACGCTGCCGCATGCACAGAGCGGCTGTCAGCTCAAGTTCCTGTGTTCAGACACAGTGAGTGGTGGTTATGCATCTGTAAGCTAAATGGGCGGCATGGTGGCTCAGTGGTTAGCACTGCAGTCTTGCAGCGCTGAAGTCCTGGGTTCAATTCCCACCAGGGACACCATCTGCAAGGAGTTTGTATGTTCTCCCCGTGTTTGCGTGGGTTTCCTCCCACACTCCAAAGACATACAGATAGGGAATTTAGATTGTGAGCCCCAATGGGGACAGTGTTCCCAATGTATGCAAAGCGCTATGGAATTAATAGCGCTAAATAAATGAATAAATTATTATTATTACTGCAATGCCCTGCTCATGAGGTAAGGAACATAGTTGATCAGGAGAGCTATATACTACATTTCCAAATGGAGGCATTTGATTTTATAGTTGCCCTGCTGAACGACTACCAAACATGAGAATCCGTTATACGCCACAAGAAAACACATCTAAATAGCGAGCTCTGTTGTTTAGTATTCATTCAGCTGGATAACTGGACTTAAAGGGGTATTCCATCTCCAAGATCCTATCCCCAATATATAGTAGGTGGAATAGCAATAATATCAGCAAATACCAATATTTGGAAATGTAGAATAGTTCTCCTGATTAGGCATGCCCTTACCTCATGAGCAGGGCATTGCAGCTTTGGTAGCAACCGTTACGACATGGACTCTGCTGCTGTGGACCCGGGGAGAGTGGGTGCAGATTCATTGCACCCACACTCCTCACATGGAGGGTCTGCACTCCTAGAAAATGGGGGATACGTTCCCGTTTTTTCCTTACAATAAATTTGTGAAAGAGGGAATGTTTTGGGGAGTTTTCTTTCAAATACATTTTTTTTGTCGATTTTTGTTTTGTTAGTACTGACAGTTTGTGATGTTGGGTATCTGATAGACACCATGACATCACAAACTGCTGGGCTTAATGTCAGGTGACTTTACAACTAGTATCAACCCCATTTATTACCCCGTTTGCCACTGCACCAGGGCACGGGATGAGCTGTGGTGAAGCACCAGGATTGGCGCATCTAGTGGATGCTCCACGTCTGGGGTGCCTGTGGCATGCTATTTTTAGGCTGTGAAGGCCCAATAACTATGGACCTTCCCACCCTGAGAATACCAGACCACAGCTGTCCGCTTTACCTTGGCTGGTGATCCAATTTGGGGGGGACCCTACTTTTTTTTTTGTAATTATTATTATTTATAAAATAATTATAAAAAAAGAGCCTGGGGTGACCTCCACATTGGATCCACAACGACGGTAAAGCTGCCAGCTGTGGTTTTCAGGCTACAGCCGTCTGCTTTACCCTAGCTGGCTATCAAAAATGGGGGGACCCAACATCATTTTTTTTTTAACTATTTTTTAAATAAAAAAAATTAATGGGCTTCCCTGTATTTTGAGTGCCAGCCAAGGTAACGCCAGGCAGATGGGGGTGGCAACTCATAGCTGTCTTCTTTATCTGCACTGAGAATCAAAAATACCGCGGAGCGCTACGTCATTTTTTTTAAAGATTTATTTTTACAGCACTGTCATGTCAGGCAATCAAAATACAGGGAAGCCCTTTTTGTTTTGTTAATTAAATAAATAATTAAAAAAAATATATATATGGGCTCCCGCTGCATTTTTTGTATTGCTAGCTAAGGGTAATCCAAGCAGCTACTGGCTGCTAAACCCCCACTGCTTGGTGTTACCTTCACTGGCAATGGAAAATCCAGGGAAGCATTTTTTATTTTTTTTGCCAAAAAACTACAAAAAAAATGACGTGCGCTTCGCCATATTTTTGTATGCTAGCCAGGTATAGCAGGCAGGTACGGGCTGCCCGTAACCCCCAGCTGCCTATTTGTACCCGGCTGGGAACTAAAAATATAGGGAAGCCCTTTTTTTAATTAATTCTTGAATTTTATGAAATAATTAAAAAAAAAGCAAAAAAAAACGACGTAGGCTTCGACCCATTTTTGTGTCCAGCCGGGTACAACTAGGCAGCTGGGGATTGGAATCCACAGCACAGGTTAGCCCGAAGAATCTGGGCCCCTCTGCGAATTGCAGTCCGCAGCCACCCCAGAAAATGGCGCACTCATTGAAGCGCCATCATCTGGCGCTGTATCCAACTCTTCCAACAGCCCTGGAGCCGGGTGGCTTGTTGGGTAATCATGAGTTAATACTGGCTTTCTTTTACTAGCCAGTATTAAGCCAGAGATTCTTAATGTCAGGCACGTTTGACCCAGCCATTAAGAATCTCCAATAAAGGGTTAAAAAAAAAACACCACACAGAGAAAAAATACTTTAATAGAAATAAATACACAGACACATTAGAGACTCCATCTTTATTATCCCTTGTCAGCCCTCCACGATCCTGCTCTTCTGTCTTCTTTCCCCTTCAACACATGCAGCTCTGCTCCATCAGACAGCACAGCTGCATGGGGGAAGACGCTGTGCTCCGTGCAGAAATCACTCTGTGAGAGTGACCACAGGCTCCCAGCTGTAAGCGGTGGCACGGGTTGCCATAGCAACGCTGCTCCGATCACGTGAGTCCGGTGCCGCTGCGTGCTGGTAGCGGGACGTCCCCGTCACCGCTACCAAGCGCGTTGCTATGGCAACGGTGATCTCCGTGATTGACCGGCTGTGTCAGCCGGTCAGGAGCCGCCTTCTGCGGACTCTGGTAACTACGGTAAACATCGGGTAACCCAGAAGCCCTTTCCTTGGTTACCCGATGTTTACCGTAGTTACCAGCGTCCGCCGCTCTCACGCTGCCAGTGCCAGCCCCCTGCACACATAGCCAGACTACACATCGGGTTAAATTAACCCGATGTGTACTCTGGCTAGGAGTGCAGGGAGCCAGCGCTAAGCGGTGTGCGCTGGTAACCAAGGTAAATATCGGGTTGGTTACCCGATATTTACCTTAGTTACCAAGTGCAGCATCGCTTCCACGCATGCTGCTAGCTGGGGGCTGTGGTCACTGGTTGCTGGTGAGATCTGCCTGTGTGACAGCTCACCAGCAACCCGTGTAGCGACACTCCAGCGATCCCTACCAGGTCAGGTTGCTGGTGGGATCGCTGGAGCGTCGCTTAGTGTGACGGTACCTTAAGGGAACGGGGAAGCAGAGCGGGGAGTCGAGCTAGAGCATGTCGCCGGTACACGGCGATACACAAACGTGCACCGTGTAACAGAGAGATGCAATGACAGGTCCTACATGACGCGTCATAATCATGTGACCAGTCTGTAGCCAATGAGATAACAGGCACGTGACTGGTCACATGGCTATTTTTCACGTCACGATAGGTCCTGCATCACTGCTGGCAGTGCTGGTTACCGGGAGGATGGAATAGTGGCAGGAGACAGAGTGCAGGAGGGATCGCGGGGACCGGTAAGTGTTATGGCAATGTTTATTAACTGTATGTGTACATTTATAATGTGTTTTTATGTGTTTGTGATTGCCTCCTATTGTTTCCTATGCAGTTCGAGTGGTTCGCTGAACCGGTTCGCCGAACCGAACTCGAACGAGACCTCCGTTCGGCGAACCGAACTCGAGCCTAAATGGAGTTCCAGTGGTGCTGGATGACCGCCTTGGCAGCCAGAAGAAGATACCTTGGAATTGACTTCTTATAGGCCTTTTCTGGCATATGAAACATATGAAGCAGGGTCGCCTCTGGTTGTTTGGGTACTTTGATTCCTGTGACCTTGAGAATCACGTCCAGGACCCCACTCCAGAAAGTCGCCCGGACTGTTATGGTCAGGAGACCACGGCAAATGATCTTGCAAAAATCCCATAAGAGGTAGAAAGTAATGCACAAGAGTAGTTGGAAACTTAGTTGGCTGCAATCCGCTGACTATACATACACAACTAGGAGTAGCAGTGGAGCGTTCCTAACCATCCTAGACTCCTCATCACCGCCTGAGAACTAACTAGCCTCAAAGATGGAATGAGGAATCCTGACTTGCCTCAGAGCAGCCCAAAAAGATAGAAAATCCTCCAACATATAAAAACGGTGATGTAAGAAAAAAGACAGCACACAGATGGGTGATAGAGAGTTAAGCAAAGTGAGGCCCTGCTAGCTAGATACAAAAAGGATAGAAAAGATTACTAGCTGCAGCCAGTGAAAACTCTGAAAAAATACCAACAACTGATAATCAAAAATGCCTTAACGATCACACGATTTTTCCACCCACTATATCAGGAACTCTTGTGCAAGTACAAACTCCAAATCAGACTGGGAGTAAAGACTCCGTTCTTGCTGGGAATAAATCGTCCTTAATAAATAGTGCAGAAAGAACGCTTATTCCTATGCAAGAAACAAAGAGAATTTTCTCAAACATTGAATTAGGAATAGACTTCAAAAGTTAAGCAGAAATGCCCATAAATACAATTCAGCCTAAACCAAGCCCAGACTAAGAGAATAAACCCTCACAAGGAAAAATCTCTGATATTACACAATTCCCACTAATTGCAAACAAAAGACAGAAAAATGAATGAGAACGAATTAATCTCAGGAAGAATAAACAAAATACTTATCAGGCATAGAATAAAACTGATGCAAAGGAATGAAAAAACTGCTGTAGAAATCATTCCTGGAGAATCCAAAAAAGGAGCAGAAAAAAAACAAAAAACAATTCTACATGGAAAGGTAAAAAAGCCTAAAGGCAGGAGGACGACTTCAGGACATCTTTTCTTGGAGCAGAAACAATAATCACCTGGAAAGGTTAGACAAAAACTGCCTTCCTATATTCCCCCAGACTGGACACCATTGGCTTTCCTGGAACAGCAATCATTCTCCACACCTGTCTGAGTGACAGATGTAGAATCAGACTTATTACCAGCACTAGCCACCAGAGGTAACTTAGAAACACTCCCAGGAACCGCATCAACCCTGATCATATTCTCAACACCGGACAGCGCCACCAAATATGCACCATATCACCTCCAGGGGCACCACATCGCCAGCATACGTCAGGCATGTTCGGACACCATTTATGAAGCAGTGCTGGGACCCGATACCAATGGGAGACTATTCTGTAACAGGTTTCTTGGGACCTTGTGGCCACTGCTGATTTATGGGTTAGGCGTAAACAACTGTCTGAAGCTCCGTCTCCAATGCACTGCAAAAGTGAGGGAGAGCAGTTAGGACCATTGCGGTCAGAATTTTGTAGACACAGGACAATAGGTGTCGGATGAGAGTGCTGGACATACACAGAGATTCGAAGGTGGAGATTGTGGGCTCCAGTGACTCAGCCCGAACCTATGAGTTTCAGAAATGTTGAAGTTGAGCATATGTGAATGTATGTAGCCTGAGGATCTAGGCTTTGTCATAAAGGTACTTTACGCGCTGCGACATCGCTAGCGAGCTCATTAGCGATGTGAAATTCTAGATCGCAAGTGCGATCTTTCGAGATCGCACATGAGTAAAATGACCTCGAAAGATGGCACTTGCGATCTAGAATTTCACATCGCTAATGAGATCGCTAGCGATGTCGCAGTGTGTAAAGTACTTTTTAGCTGAGATAAGTCTGTGCTGCACTACAGGGAAGGGTAAAAAGTAACCACACTCAGAAAGAAGGAAGGCCACACTCATCTCAGAACTGCTAGAGTGAACAGGATAACAAGATTAAGGTCATTACTTCTTAAAGCATATTTAAACTCTCAATAAACTGTGCATAAATCAATAGTCCTGTATACTGTATGTCCTCTCTGTATGCTTGATGCTTGTTTTTTCTTTGAGCTCATGTACTTTTGGGAGGATAGCTTCTATACAATATACATACAATATACAGGGAAAATACAGCAGTAGGATTGATGAGGACTTATATGAGGACTTGTATAGGTATAGAAGCCAAAACATCAAGTTATTAGCTCTGTTATCAGTTTCTTTGTTCCTGGAGAATATATGATACACCACAAACTTGCTCCCTCCCTCCCCCCCTCTTCATAGACTGAAGCAATCTGATGTGAAACATTTAGTGATCTGTACCTAAGAAAAGCCTGAGATTGGAAATTCAAAGTAAAGCGATCTAATGACAGATTTTGCAAACTCTATATTTATTTGTCATCTGTACTATTGA
This sequence comes from Anomaloglossus baeobatrachus, assembly GCF_048569485.1. Lineage (NCBI taxonomy): Eukaryota > Metazoa > Chordata > Amphibia > Anura > Aromobatidae > Anomaloglossus > Anomaloglossus baeobatrachus. Next base: position 445,507 of record NW_027441782.1, on the reverse strand, counting down.
TTTGTGCAAAGTTTGTGTTATTGCTATCTAAAAATATATAGTGGGGAAAATAAGTACAGTGCGGGCCAAAAGTATTGGCACCCCTGCAATTCTGTCAGATAATACTCAGTTTCTTCTTGAAAATGATTGCAATCACAAATTCTTTGGTATTATTATCTTCATTTATTTTGCTTGCAATGAAAAACCACAAAAGAGAATGAAACAAAAACCAAATCATTGATCATTTCACACAAAACTCCAAAAATGGGCCAGACAAAAGTATTGGCACCCTTAGCGTAATACTTGGTTGCACAACCTTTAGCCAAAATAACTGTGAACAACCGCTTCCGGTAACCATCAATGAGTTTCTTACAATGCTCTGCTGGAATTTTAGACCAGTCTTCTTTGGCAAACTGCTCCAGGTCCCTGAGATTTGAAGGGTGCCTTCTCCAAACTACCATTTTGAGATCTCTCCACAGGTGTTCTATGGGATTCAGGTCTGGACTCATTGCTGGCCACTTTAGTAGTCTCCAGTGCTTTCTCTCAAACCATTTTCTAGTGCTTTTTGAAGTGTGCTTTGGGTTATTGTCCTGCTAGAAGACCCATGACCTCTGAGGGAGACCCAGCTTTCTCACACTGGGCCCTACATTATGTTGCAAAATTTGTTGGTAGTCTTCAGACTTCATAATGGCATGCACACGGTCAAGCAGTCCAGTGCCAGAGGCAGCAAAGCAACCCCAAAACATCAAGGATCCTCCGCCATGTTTGACTGTAGGGACAATGTTCTTTTCTTTGAATGCCTCTTTTTTTTCCTGTAAACTCTATGTTGATGGCTTTTCCCAAAAAGCTCTACTTTTGTCTCATCTCACCAGAGAACATTCTTCCAAAACGTTTTAGGCTTTCTCAGGTAAGTTTTGGCAAACTCCAGCCTGGCTTTTTTATGTCTCGGGGTAAGAAGTGGGGTCTTCCTGGGTATCCTACCATACAGACCCTTTTCATTCAGACGCCGACGGATAGTACGGGTTGACACTGTTGTACCCTCGGACTGCAGGGCAGCTTGAACTTGTTTGGATGTTAGTCGAGGTTCTTTATCCACCATCCGCACACTCTTGCGTTGAAATCTCTCGTCAATTTTTCTTTTCCTTCCACATCAAGGGAGGTTAGCCACATTGTCATGGGCTTTAAACTTACTGAAAAGTGCAAGTTCAGACATTATGGATGGAAGTGCGCTAAGTGGGTTTGTCAGGTAAATTAAGAGGTCATCTGCGAATGCCGAACATTTGTACTCTCGATCCAATATCCTACCCCTTGTATGTTGGGGTTAGATCGGATCGCTACAATGAGGTGCTCTATGACTAAAGCGGGCTTTTTACGCTACGATATTGCTAATGTTTTATCGTCGGGGTCACGCCGTTAGTGACACACATCCGGCGTCATTAACGATATCGTAGCATTGTGACACTTTTGTGCGATCTAAAACGATCGCAAAAGTGGCAAAAATCGTTTGCCATGGAGAGCTCGTCCTAAAACCAAAAATCGTTTATTTCTAATTAGCGATGTTGTTCCTCGTTCCTGCGGAAGCACACATCGCTGTGTGTGACACAGCAGGAGCGAGGAACATCGCCTTACCTGCCTCCACCGGCTATGCTGAAGGAAAGAGGTGGGCGGGATGTTTAGGTCCCACTCATCTCCACCCCTCTGCTTCTATTGGACGCCTGCCGTGTGACGTCGCTGTGACGCCAAAAGACCTGCCCCCTTAGAAAGGAGGCGGATCGCCGGCCAGAATGACGTCGCAGGGCAGGTAAGCCGTGTGACGGGGGAGCGCGATTTTGTGCGCGACGGGCAGCGATATGCCCGTGTTGCACAAACGAGGGGGCCGTTTCACACGATAGCGATATCATTACCGATATCGCTCCCGTTTAAAGCCCACTTAAGATGTATAACAATGGGGAGAGAGGGCAGCCCTGCCGCGTCCCATTACCAATGAAGAAGGGAGACGACAAGGTGTCAATGATTTTTAATTGTGCAGATGGCAAGCGGTAGAGGGCGAGGATTTTTTACCTGAAAATAGGACCCAGTGCTATATTGTGCAGTGTCTGTAAAACCGAGCTCCAAAATGTCCTGTCGAAAGCCTTTTCGGCGTCAAGCGACAGGATCATCATGGGGATTTTCTGAGTGCGTGCATGCTGGACCAGTTTTCAAAGTGTTGTGTCTGGCCTCCCTGCCAGGGAGAAAACCCACTTGATCCGGGTGTATCAGACCAGGGAGGAGAGGGTTCAATCTTTTAGCGAGGAGTTTGGCATAGACGTTTTAAATCTACATTAGGCCTAAAACACACTTCCGCAAAAAAAAGTCCGCATGACACGGTCTGTTTTTCGGGTCCGTGTTCTGTTTTTTTGGTGCGTTTCTCTGGTACGTATGGCATCCGTGTGATGGCGTATGCGAGCCGTGTGTACGTGTAAAATGTCCGTGTTTGTGTGTAAAATGCCCGTGTATGTGTACGTGGAATGTCCATGTGGAATGTCCGTTTGTGTGTTGCACAATGTCGTTGATACATGTCGGCTGACAGCAGACAGAGTTGCGAGATGAGAATGAACTCGGGTGAACTTCACCCGACTTCATTGTCATGCCGCGGCTCTGTCTGTGTGCCGCGTACTGATTAGCGGGCACCTGTGAAGGATTCACCAGTGACCGCTAATCCCCCGAGTGACTGAAGTGAGCAGCCCTCTCTCATACTTACCGCTCCCCGATCACCAGCGTGGCGAGGAACAGCTGTGCAGAAAATACGCGGCAACATTTACTTTGAATATGCCGGCTGCTCATTAATCAATCTCGTATTCCCTGCTTTCCCCACCCACCGGCGCCTATGATTGGTTGCAGTCAGACACCCCCCCCACGCTGAGTGACAGCTGTATCACTGCACCCAATCACAGCAGCCGGTGGGCGGGTCTATACTGTGCAGTAAAATAAATAAATAATTTAAAAAAACGGCGTGCGGTCCCCCACAATTTTAATACCAGCCAGATAAAGCCATACGGCTGAAGGCTGGTTTTCTCAGGATGGGGAGCCCCACGTTAGGGGTGTGTGTGTTTATTTACTGTAATTTACAGATTAATCATGGAAGAAATCTCGGGGAGACGCCTGACATGATTAATCTAGGACTTATTGGCAGCTATGGGCTGCCATTAACTCCTTATTACCCCGATTTGCCAACGCACCAGGGCAAATCGGAAAGAGCCGGGTACAGTCCCAGAACTGTTGCATATAATGTATGCGGCAATTCTGGGCGGCTGCTGACTGATATTGTTAGGCTGGGGGGCTCCCCATAACGTGGGGCTCCCCATCCTGAGAAAACCAGCCTTCAGCCGTATAGCTTTATCTGGCTGGTATTAAAATGGGGGGGGACCGCACGCCGTTTTTTTTAATTATTTATTTATTTATTTTACTGCACAGTATAGACCCGCCCACCGGCTGCTGTGATTGGGTGCAGTGAGACACCTGTCACTCAGTGTGGGGGGCGTGTCTGACTGCAACCAATCATAGGCGCCGGTGGGTGGGGAAAGCAGAGAATACGAGATTGATTAATGAGCAGCCGGCATATTCAAAGTAATTGGTGCCGCGCATTCTCTGCACAGCTGTTCCTCGCCGTGCTGGTGATAGGGGAGCGGTATGAGCCGGGGGAAGAAAAAAAACGAGCGCCAATGTAAGTATGACTGAGAACAGCAGAAAAAAAGGTAAGTATACTGAATTTAATTAGAAAAAAAATAAAAATAAGATCGCTAGTGTAAAAACGCACACGCACGAAACGTGCTGAACACGGACATACTCCATGTGCGGTACGTGCAGGCACGGACCCATAGACTAAAGCGGGTCCTTGCCTGCGTGCTGCCGGCCAAAAACGGACATGTCGTCTGTGTAGAGAAGCGCACACACGTACTTACGACAAGGACGCACGTTCCGTGTGATTTTACGTGTGTGTGCCATCTACCATTGATTAACATGGGTCTCCGTGTGTACGTGTCTCCGGTACGTGCAAATACGTACCGCACACGTACAAATTAAACGGATGTGTGTTGCGGGTCTTAAGCAAAGAAATTGGCCTGTAGCTGCTGCAGCAGTTGGGGTCCTTCTCGGGTTTAAGAATTAGAGCTATGTGTGCTAATGTAGAGTCAGCTGGGAAGAGTATGGATTCTGAGATAGAGTTAAAAATTTGCAGCATGATGGGCGCTAATTGTTCAGAAAAAGATTTATAAAACTTGGCCAGGAAGCCATCTGGACCAGGGCTTTTGTTTCCGGGTGAGTCACGGGTTGCAGACTGAAGTTCCTCCAATGTAAAAGGACTCTCCAGCTCATCCACCAGGACCCCATTGAGCTTTTTGAAGGGGGAGGATGGAGCAGGAATTATATTGGGGTTTTGTAAGGGGTCTGGGGGACAAATTCTAAAGTTTAGTGTAATATGAGTCGAAGGTGTCTGAAATGTCAGGGGATGGCGTAAGACAGATTATCATGTGTTTTTTAATACAGGGGATCAGGGTCTGGGTTCTTTTGGACCTCAAGGCATCAGCCAGCATACTGCCCGGTTTGTTCCCAAACTCATAACATTTACCCCTTCCCGACTGGAGTAGGCGCTGATAGGAGAAGCCCAGCAGCTGTTTTCTCATATGGTTGCGGGCAACAAGGCTTTTTTACAGCTCTAGGTTGGTGACCAATTGTAGAGCCACCTTAAGGGCAACAGCCCTGTCCTTCTTAATACGTGATCCATATTTGATAAACGTACCATGAAGGACGCATTTAAGAGCCACTCATTTATAAGCATGCACCATGTCGTCCCGCGAGTGATCAGTGATAAAGTGGTCAATTGTAGCCCGAACATCCGCCACACAGAGTTCATCCAGGAGCAAGGACTCATTGAGTCGCCACGACCCCCTCATGTTTGGCAGGGAGGGGACTTTAATGGCACAATAGGCTGGTGGGTGATCAGATAATATAATGTTACCAATCCCCAGGGCCAGATTAAGGTTGGTGGGGGCCCCTGGGCAGAAAATCTGGTGGGGGCCCCATAAACGTTAACATTTTTAGCCATAACAGTAGAGTACGAACTGTAGCATTTAGATATAAATCCAATGAACATGTATCTTATCCTGTTCTGCCACATTCAGATTTACAGTACTACAATACAGATACAGTCCAGGATCACTCACAGCAGTCACCTATACACAGTACAATACAGATACAGTCCAGGATCACTCACAGCAGTCACCTATACACAGTACAATACAGACACAGTCCAGGATCACTCACAGCCGTCACCTATACACAGTACAATACAGATACAGTCCAGGATCACTCACAGCAGTCACCTATACACAGTACAATACAGATACAGTCCAGGATCACTCACATCCGTCACTTATACACAGAAAGTAGAGTTACTCACATATTTTTTTATTCATCCCAATGTTAAGGCAGCAAGGGCCAGCTACAGGTTTTTGTGGTCCCCGGTTGAGTCTCAGTGGGACCCATCCACATGCAGACACGCACATACACATACAGGCATACGTACATATACATATTTGAAGACAAATTCACAAAAATACATTTAAACAGACAAATATATACACAGTCATATACACTGACACACATGCAGACACAGAGACACAGATGCATTAGAGGTATTAATATGGAGAAGTCACAAGCAGCATAACTCACCTCCCCCCGCCTGTTTCCGTCCAGCTCCTCCAGGACATATGGCTGTGTTGCATGATGGCTATCACTAACAGACATGACTGCACACCGTGCACACTGACACAGCACTGCTATATATACACATCACAAGAGGGGCTGGGGCCTACAATATATACATTATAGGAGGGGCAGGGGGCATACACTTTACTGGGGGGGGGGCATAGATGTTACTGGAGTGGCAAACAGCTCTGGTGGCGTACACATTACTGAGATGGGTGGCTTAGCACTCTGGGGGACCCATATAGTTCTGGGGTGCTGCACAGACTGCTCTGATTCATATATACACACACACAGCTCTGCTTCACACACACACACACACACACACACACACAGCTCTGCTTCACACACACACACACACACAGCTGTTTCACACACACAGCTCTGCTTCACACACACAGCTCTGCTTCACACACACACACACAGCTCTGCTTCACACACACACACAGCTCTGCTACACACACACAACACTGCTACACACACACCTTTGCTTCACACAGCTCTGCTTCACACACACACACACACACACAGTTCTGCTTCACACCACACATATTTCTTCAGCTCTGCTTCACACACACACAGCTCTGCTTCACACACACACACACACACACACAGCTCTGCTTCACACCACACATCTTTCTTCAGCTTTGCTTCACACACACACACACACACACACACACACAGCTCTGCTTCACACACACACACACACACACACACACAGCTCTGCTTCACACACACAGCTCTGCTTCACACACACATACACACATACACACACACACACAGCTCTACTTCACACACACAGCTCTACTTCACACACACACATCACACCACACATCTTTCAGCTCTGCCCTTACCTGCTCTGATGCCATCCTCCTGTTGCTCCGGTGTAGGCCGCCGTCCTCCTGTTGTTCCGGTGCCGCGGCCATCCTCCTGCTCCGGTGAGTCTCTTCTCCTGGCTGCGGCGTCGGTCTTCTCCTCTGCGACCGCGGCATCGGTCTTCTCCTCCACGGCGTCCTGCTGTGATGTCTGCAGCATTGGACGCCACAGCACTGCAGGGAGCAGGCACACCTCTGACCCCGGAAGTGCAGGCGCTGGTACTTCCAGGGTCATTCAGCGTCCTGCGCCCGCAGTTTGTTTTTGCGTCTTAGAGACGCAGATACAAATAAATGTAGGTGCTTCCCCCCCCCCCTAAAACACAGCTGATTTATTACACTGTCTTTACAGAGAGGGAGAGGGTGTGAAGAAAAAACAAATTGCTGACGGGTGGCAAGTATGGCACTGGTGATGGGGGCCCCTTTGGAAGCACTTTTGGTGGGGGCCCCAGGGCTGGAGCCCCGCCTGCCCCACCTATAATCCGGCCCTGCCAATGACAGTGGATGAGAGCCAAGGGAGTGCACTGTGCTGTATAAGGATATAATCTAATCAACTGTACGAGTCCTGTGGGTGAGTAAAAACTGTAGTCTTTATCGGATGGGTGCTGGATTCTCCAAGTGTCATAGAGTTGTAATTGTAATTATACTTTTTTGAGTAGCCAAGAGAGAGAGGATGCACCACAAAAGCCAATATATTAATCAGAAGGGGTGCTGAATGCAATGGAGTACATGGGGAATTAAAGGAGAAAAGACATTGCATATATCGCACAACCCATGATGTCATGTGAAAAAAGAACCTTTATTAACAGTGCACAATAAAGTTTAAAACCAATTAAAACATATAATATAGACAGGATCCTGTACCCACAGGTGAATAGTAATAGATAATAGTACAATATTACAATAATGCAGTCACATAGCCCCGCCACAAGGGGAAAAATTTGTAGCAGCCTAGTATACCCTAATCCAAGCACAATAGAAAAATGTCACATATAAAGAAGGTACATAACCAATGACAATAGTGAAGGCTAAAGGGTAGTGACCAGGCATGGAACCATAAAGAGAGGTCTATAAAGGGACCAGCCAAAACATGGTAATCTCCCCAAACACGCAATATAAGTTGTTATATGCCCCTGAGGACATCATCACCCTGCTGGACAACAAGGAATGAAACCCCCATTAGATACCTGGCAATCCAGGAGTATGGTCAATTCGGAGTGGGAGGCAGCACACCTAAAGTAGGGTGCAGAGGAGCGGTTATGGGGAGGCAGTGTAAGTCCTGTGGAGCAATAAGGAAATATCAAGGGGACAACACTGCAAGGTCCATTAGAGAGCCAGTACTCAATGTGGAGGGGCGCATACCCGGGGTACAAAGGATCACCCCACGCGTATCGCCGCCGCTGCGGCTTCGTCAGGGAAAGTACAGTGCACTGTGACGACAGGCTCCTATATAAGGAGATAGGTGAGGGTTACTCACGATCAGCTGGATCATCGCTGGCGCGCGGTCCGGACCATAATTAGGAGGGCGCAGGTGCGTACGCAGGCGCAGAGCACACAAGCCGGGCCTCGGCATAGTGATGTTATCCCTGGGCTTATGCGCATGCGCCAGAGCCAGTACGGAGCGACGAGAGGCTCAAAAAGGTGCAACAGATGCACAGACAGTGTTAGAGCTCGAAATGAGCATGCGCAAGGAGCAATATTATTACATGTACATAAATGGTGATCGGAGCCAAAAGATCAAGAGGCCCCGGCTACCAAAAAGGACAATCACATGTATGTATATAGGAAACGAAGAATAAGGAAGTCATAAGCCCAGCATGGATGCAAGCCCGAAATTATTATTGTGTACGGTGTTGTGAGGTAAATCCGGAGATATGACGATAAATCATGACATTCAAGTCATGTCAGGAAGCCCTCTCCTGGTGTCACCCCACCCCCTTCCCTTCACACAACTGGTTTAGCAACAAATCCATGGCCATGTCCTGTGATATGGAAATTAGGTGGCTTTAGGACAATGGACACAGGATGACTCCCTGCCGTCACCCTGTAGTAGGAGCTGCTAGCTAGTTAGCAAGGCTATGGAAATAGCCAGACAGAACGACTCCAGTAAAAAATGGTTCATATCTCGCAAGCCATATTTCCGATAAATATGGCAACCATAAAAATGGTGTCTCCGCATGTGGACGATGCCGGCACCCCCTTTTTATGGGAACAGGACATTGGGAAATGCCCCAGGCGTGATATCAGCCAATGGGGAACTGGCAGACAGGTCATGAGTCCCCTCGTTCTGTAGCTAAATTCATAACTGTCACAATGAGAGCATTGGCGTCTGCCTACGACGCTCCCAGGCAAAGTTATAGCCAAAATCCCCTTTTGCTGGATAATTCTGATCCATGCAGGGGGAGTGGCAGTGCTTCCCTGTGAGGTCACTAAGGTAGGAGGGGACCTGGATCTGCCCAGGTTGATAACCCTACTTCGGCCATTTTCCAGCGTTCTTCTCGCTGGGGGCACGTGTAGGAAACATCTGTGGGAGTTCCTGGAAACCTGGTCTACAGCGCCCCCCTGTGGCCAGACGCACAAGGTAACTGATTGAATTGCATACCTGTTTGAAAACCATGCTTTGTCTGTAACTGTACTCTGACATAACTGTATATTCTGTAGATTCCCTATTGTATATATTGTAGTTTCTAGTGTGCTTTAGGCGATTAAATTATATAATTAATCCTGGGCTGTTCTGTTATCTCGATCTTGAATCCCACGTCTGTGTGTTCGGCTAATAGTTACCGTGAAGCGGTTGGTGGCAGCGAGTTGTGCCAAGGATTATTGTGGGGAGGCCAGTGAGATTCAGGGAGGTTTTATATATTCCGCCCGCGGAGGTCGGGGGAATATATACCCTACTCTCACCGGGGACCCTTCAATAATCGGCATAAGTAGTATAGCGGCCTCCTTGCTTATTGTCGGGCAATTCCATAATTGGCCTGACTATAAGAGGGGCGCTAGAGAGCGCGTCACGTGCTCTGTCTGTCGGTCGGGAGGTATAAAGGAGGGGTGACCCCCACTTGTTACCCCCCGATTGTGACGTACTGGTAGCCAGCGCGGGGGATTTCTGAGTGACCCCCCCGGTGGTTTGTGACATATTGGTGGCATAGCGGTGGGATCGAGATAATAGTGTGTGTGAGTGTGAGACCCATACTCCCAGACACTAAAGACTGCCTGCAGCAGCTGTGGCTGCTGGGGTCTTCAGACCAGCTCAACACTAGAGTGTCAGAGTGCAGATACTGTAAGGTGTGTGGAGGCATCAGGTGTCAGTTCTGTGTCAGTGACCAAAAGTCTGCAAGAATGGCTGATGGCACCAGGAGCAGAGCTATGCAACTGGCCAATGCTAAGGCAGGAGCCGAAGAGAGGGAGGACGGTGCTGTGGACAGCAATGAGGAGGTTGCCCACGAGTCCTCCAGGAGCTCGACGCCAGAAAACAGCTCTGCAGAGGACATTGCACAACCTGGCACTGCTGGACAAGATGAGGAGCAGCTCACCCAAGGGTCCTCAACGAGCCAGATGCCAGCCCTCCGCTCTGCAATGGACAGTGAAGCACCAGGCTCCGCAGCGGGCCGCAGATCACCACGTGCCATTCCACCGAGCCTGGGAGGCTCGGATAGCCTTCTTCAAATGGCTATGGCCCTTCTCCAGGCTGGAGACCGGGATACCTACGAGATACTCATGGCAGAGCGCAGGGCAGAGCGGCAGGCAGCGCGTGAAGAGCGCCAGGCAGAGCGTGACTACCAGCTGCAGCTAGCTCAGCTCCGGCCCTCATCAGCCACACGTGACCTTCAAGACACCAAACTTCCAAAGGTCCGTGTTGAGGACTTCCCAGTGCTGGAGAAGGATGGAGACTTGGACTCTTTCTTGACTGCTTTTGAGCGGACTTGCTTGCAGCACCATCTGAACAAGGACCAGTGGGCCAAATACCTGACCCCCCGTTTAAGGGGTAAGGCCCTGGATATCCTTGGGGACTTGCCTGCTGAGGCAGATCAGGGCTACGACACCATCAAGCGGGCCCTGATCCAACAGTACAACCTCACCCCGGAGTCCTACCGCAAGAAGTTCCGGAGCCTACAGAAGGGACCAAAGGACTCCTGGGCTGACCACAGGCGGGCACTTGCCCGAGCTGCCGACCACTGGACCCAAGGCCTGCAGCTTTCCACCGGACCGGAGATCCTGGACTTGTTCATCACGGAGCAACTCTTGTGGAACTGCCCTGAGGATCTCCGCCAGTTCATCCGAGACCAGAAGCCAAAGGGGTCCACGGCTACAGCTGCCCTTGCCGATGACTACACCAACAACCGGGCCCCTGAGGCCAGGAGAGCGGCCACCAGCAGCACCTGGAGAGGGGGTAAGATGAATTCTGCGACTGCCCCACCTGCCCCTAGACTGCAGGGGGTGTCCCCCTCAACTCCCCTCTCCAGGCCCGTGGCGGAACCAAGACGGTGCCACCAGTGCAACCTACCTGGACACTTCAAGGCCATGTGCCCTCAGCGTCCCAAGGCCCCGGCTCCGTCCCCGTCCCAAGGGCCGCCCAAGGTGTATTGTGTGGGTGGGGGTGGTGGTAGGTCCCTGGACAGCTTCCAACCTGTCACCGTCGGCCGGTCTGTGACCATAGGACTGCGAGACAGCGCCTCGGAGGTGACTCTGGTGCGGCCTGAGATGGTGTCCCCCCAAGACTTGATCCCTGGAAAAACCCTCGCTGTCTCCGGGATTGGAGGCACTGACCCGGCGCTGCCTGTTGCTGACATTTATGTGGACTGGGGCGCAGGGCGGGGGGTGAGGGAGGTGGGGGTAACTGATCGGATCCCTGCAAACGTGCTACTTGGGACAGATTTGGGGCAAATAACCTCCCAGTTTGGCCCCGCCCCAAAGGCTGAACCTTCAGCCAGTGCTGACATGACTCCTGACAATGTTAATGTGTTATCTATGAATGATGTAAGGGAGGAGGGAGTGAACTCTGATATTTCTGCTTGCACAGACACCATAGACACACACACAGCTGCAGCTGTGACAGGGGAGGGGGTCAGAGAAAGGTGTGACAATGCCTCTACAAGTAACCAGCCTGTGAGCTGGGATCTGTTGCCCTCTGCAGGGATAAGCAGAGAGCAGGGTGCTGCAGGGGGAGGACCAGTGTGTGGGGTGGGGGCTACCACAGCAAATGTGGGGTCCCCAGAGATTTCACACCGGGGTTCTGTTGCTGCAGGAGGGGAACAGGCAGGTGAGATTGGGGCCGGTCCAGGAGCGGAAGTGCTCCCAGGTAAGATCTCGGTGCATGGTTCCCCCACAACCGGGGTGTCAGGAAGCCAGGTAGGTCTGCCTGAACCGGCGACTTGGTCAGGAACGGAGGAGGAGCAGGCACGACCCACGGTCGCAGCGGCTGTGGCCGCTGTCACCCGCAGTGGGAGTGCTGGAAGCCAAGGGGCCTCCCGGAGGTCCGATAGCTCTTCCCCTTCTGACCAAGTGGCAGCCGAGTCAGGTGGAGGCCAGGACACAGGTCCCGGGGTACTGACTGAAGATGTGACAGTCTCGTCGATTCTGGCCACATCTAGTCAGGGGTTTCAGGCAGCGTTAGAAGCTGACGACAGCCTGAAAGCTCTAAAGGAGCAGGCGGCACAGCCTCCCTCGGACTCGGACCCGGAGCGAGTGGTCTGGGACCAAGGACGGCTGTACCGGGCCACGGTCCAGCAGGGTTCACCGGAGGCGTGGCCCAGGGACCGACAGTTGGTGGTACCCTATCCGTTCCGGACGGAGTTGTTGCGGATCGCACATGAGATTCCGATGGCCGGACACCTAGGGATCGCTAAGACCAAGGCCAGGTTAAACCAGCATTTCTACTGGCCAAAAATGGGGGCCGATGTGGCTGCCTACTGCCGTTCGTGTGAAACCTGTCAGAGAGTGGGGAAGGCGGGGCCACACCCCAAAGCCCCACTAGTATCTCTGCCAATCATCGATGAGCCTTTCAGGAGGGTGGCTGTGGATCTGGTCGGCCCGCTGGCCATCCCCAGCAGCTCCGGGAAACGCTTCATACTGACGGTAGTTGACTATGCCACCCGGTACCCAGAAGCAGTGGCCTTGTCGTCCATTCGGGCTGACAAGGTGGCCACCGCATTGCTGGAGATTTTCTCCCGAGTGGGTTTTCCCCAGGAAATGCTCACTGACCGGGGGACCCAATTCATGTCCCAGCTGATGGAGGCCCTCTGTAAGCAAGTCCAGGTGCGACATCTGGTGGCCAGCCCGTACCATCCACAGACTAATGGCCTGTGCGAGCGGTTCAATGGCACCTTAAAGCAGATGCTTAAGATGTTGGTCGACTCCCATGGGCGTGACTGGGAGCGGTATCTCCCACACCTGTTATTTGCTTACCGGGAGGTTCCACAGGCCTCAACAGGATTCTCACCGTTTGAGCTCCTGTACGGGCGACGTGTGCGGGGCCCCCTGGCTCTGGTGAAAGAGGCTTGGGAAGGGGATTTGGCCACCCCTGGAGTGTCGGTTATCGAGTATGTCATGCGCTTCCGGGACAAAATGCAGGCCTTGACGCAACTGGTACACGACAATATGGCTCAAGCCCAGGCCGATCAGAAGCGTTGGTACGACCAGAACGCTTGTGAGAGGACCTACCAAGTGGGTCAAGAGGTGTGGGTACTGGTCCCCGTACCACAGGACAAGCTTCAGGCAGCCTGGGAAGGCCCATACCTCGTGTACCAGCAGCTCAACCCTGTGACGTACCTGGTCACCCTGGACCCTGCCCGTGGAAGGCGGAAGCCCTTCCATGTGAACATGATGAAGGCACATCATGAGCGGGAGGCATGTGCACTCCCTGTGTGCAACCTGCCCGAGGAGGGAGAAGCGGAAACCCTCTTGGATATGCTAGCCCAGGTTAGGGCAGGCGGATCCATTGAGGATGTGGAGGTTGGCCACCAGCTCTTGGAGGACCAACGGTCCCAGCTGTGGGCCACCCTACACCCCTTCCGGGGGTTGTTTACCAACCAGCCCGGAAGGACTGACTTGGCTGTCCATCACGTGGACACTGGGGATCATCCCCCGATCCGGCGTTCAGCATATCGGGTCTCCCTGGAGGTGCAGCAACACATGCGCCAGGAGATTGACGAGATGCTGAACCTGGGGGTGATCCAGGCATCCAACAGCGCTTGGGCCTCGCCTGTAGTCCTCGTCCCTAAGAAGGACCGAACCACTCGGTTCTGCGTGGACTACAGGGGGCTCAATGCTGTCACGGTCGCCGATGCGTACCCAATGCCACGCATCGATGACCTGCTCGATCAGTTGGCCGGGGCTCAGTACCTGACCATCATGGACCTGAGCCGGGGATATTGGCAGATCCCCCTGACTCGCAAGGCCAGGGAACGCTCTGCCTTTATTACCCCATTTGGACTGTACGAGTCCACGGTGATGCCATTCGGGATGAGGAATGCCCCTGCCACTTTCCAGCGGATGGTCAACACCCTGCTCAAGGGACTTGAAGGGTACGCGGCCGCGTACCTGGATGACATTGCCGTCTTCAGTCCCACCTGGGAAGATCACCTAGAGCATCTAGCACAGGTGCTCAGGCGGATCCACCGGGCAGGTTTGACCATCAAGCCGGGAAAGTGTCAGCTGGCCATGAGCGAGGTCCAGTACCTCGGTCACCGGGTAGGTGGGAGAACCCTGAAGCCCGAGCCTGAGAAGGTGGAAGCCATCGCATCCTGGCCCACCCCCAGGACCAAGAAGCAGGTGATGTCCTTCTTGGGGACCGCTGGGTACTATAGGAGGTTTGTTCCATGCTATAGTAGCCTGGCAAAGCCCTTGACGGACCTCACCAAGAAGAAGCTGCCCTCTGCAGTCGATTGGACAATGGACTGCGAGACAGCCTTCCGGGCCCTAAAGGACGCCCTGTCCAGCCCGCCCGTGCTACAGGCAGCCGACTTCACGCGGCCGTTTGTAGTACAGACCGACGCCAGTGACTTCGGCCTCGGTGCGGTGCTCAGCCAGGTGGACTCTGCGAGCCAAGAGCACCCAGTCTTGTACCTGAGCAGGAAGCTGTTACCAAGGGAAGTTGCCTATTCCACGATGGAGAAGGAGTGCCTGGCCATAGTGTGGGCCCTGCAGCGTCTGCAACCCTATCTATACGGGCGCCACTTCATCGTGGAGACGGACCACAATCCCCTCAGCTGGTTGCACACCGTCTCTGGGACGAATGGGCGATTGTTGCGATGGAGCCTTGCGCTCCAGCAATACAACTTCACCATTCGCCACAAAAGGGGCCGTGACCACGGTAACGCAGACGGGCTGTCCCGACAAGGAGAGGTCGCGGACGGGCGCACGGGGGAACACCGGAGTGTGCTGCCCCCTAGCGCCCTCAAAAGGGGGGAGGTGTGAGGTAAATCCGGAGATATGACGATAAATCATGACATTCAAGTCATGTCAGGAAGCCCTCTCCTGGTGTCACCCCACCCCCTTCCCTTCACACAACTGGTTTAGCAACAAATCCATGGCCATGTCCTGTGATATGGAAATTAGGTGGCTTTAGGACAATGGACACAGGATGACTCCCTGCCGTCACCCTGTAGTAGGAGCTGCTAGCTAGTTAGCAAGGCTATGGAAATAGCCAGACAGAACGACTCCAGTAAAAAATGGTTCATATCTCGCAAGCCATATTTCCGATAAATATGGCAACCATAAAAATGGTGTCTCCGCATGTGGACGATGCCGGCACCCCCTTTTTATGGGAACAGGACATTGGGAAATGCCCCAGGCGTGATATCAGCCAATGGGGAACTGGCAGACAGGTCATGAGTCCCCTCGTTCTGTAGCTAAATTCATAACTGTCACAATGAGAGCATTGGCGTCTGCCTACGACGCTCCCAGGCAAAGTTATAGCCAAAATCCCCTTTTGCTGGATAATTCTGATCCATGCAGGGGGAGTGGCAGTGCTTCCCTGTGAGGTCACTAAGGTAGGAGGGGACCTGGATCTGCCCAGGTTGATAACCCTACTTCGGCCATTTTCCAGCGTTCTTCTCGCTGGGGGCACGTGTAGGAAACATCTGTGGGAGTTCCTGGAAACCTGGTCTACAGCGCCCCCCTGTGGCCAGACGCACAAGGTAACTGATTGAATTGCATACCTGTTTGAAAACCATGCTTTGTCTGTAACTGTACTCTGACATAACTGTATATTCTGTAGATTCCCTATTGTATATATTGTAGTTTCTAGTGTGCTTTAGGTGATTAAATTATATAATTAATCCTGGGCTGTTCTGTTATCTCGATCTTGAATCCCACGTCTGTGTGTTCGGCTAATAGTTACCGTGAAGCGGTTGGTGGCAGCGAGTTGTGCCAAGGATTATTGTGGGGAGGCCAGTGAGATTCAGGGAGGTTTTATATATTCCGCCCGCGGAGGTCGGGGGAATATATACCCTACTCTCACCGGGGACCCTTCAATAATCGGCATAAGTAGTATAGCGGCCTCCTTGCTTATTGTCGGGCAATTCCATAATTGGCCTGACTATAAGAGGGGCGCTAGAGAGCGCGTCACGTGCTCTGTCTGTCGGTCGGGAGGTATAAAGGAGGGGTGACCCCCACTTGTTACCCCCCGATTGTGACGTACTGGTAGCCAGCGCGGGGGATTTCTGAGTGACCCCCCCGGTGGTTTGTGACATATTGTTATCTCGATCTTGAATCCCACGTCTGTGTGTTCGGCTAATAGTTACCGTGAAGCGGTTGGTGGCAGCGAGTTGTGCCAAGGATTATTGTGGGGAGGCCAGTGAGATTCAGGGAGGTTTTATATATTCCGCCCGCGGAGGTCGGGGGAATATATACCCTACTCTCACCGGGGACCCTTCAATAATCGGCATAAGTAGTATAGCGGCCTCCTTGCTTATTGTCGGGCAATTCCATAATTGGCCTGACTATAAGAGGGGCGCTAGAGAGCGCGTCACGTGCTCTGTCTGTCGGTCGGGAGGTATAAAGGAGGGGTGACCCCCACTTGTTACCCCCCGATTGTGACGTACTGGTAGCCAGCGCGGGGGATTTCTGAGTGACCCCCCCGGTGGTTTGTGACAGGTGTAAAAAAATATCATATTTCATTCCCAGTTTAGCAAAACCACATGAAGCAGAACAGCATATAATAAATAGTGAAAATGTAATTTGTCCACCAAACACGTAGCCTGATGTGTGTCGGATATGTACAGGTAAGCACACCCAAGCTAACCATGGAGTGACACTGATGTGTCCCAGCAGCATGTCATGCACATATATAAACCACATATGTGTACACATGTATAGCGTGATGAAATCCCGCCCAATAAGGGCCCATAACACATGATAACACATGTGTAGATGGGAGATGTGTTTTTTTGGGAGGGGGGGCCAATTTATAAATAAGGACACGGCCTATTGTTGTCCACCCGTCCCCAAGGGGAGGGGGTGGCAACAAGGCCGTGTGTCAAGGACCCCCAGGGCCCGGGGAGGGAGGGAGGGGAAGGGGGAAAGATTTCGTGCTCGTGGCTATCCTGGGAAGGTGCTGTCCAGGGCTTACCAGAGAGCGCGATCTGAGTCACAGGCCTCTTTGATTCAACCATCTCCAAAGCGTACTGACAGTAAGGTGAGATTTATCACTACTTTTAATGACCAATGGGGTAGGATCAGGGAGATACTACAGAATCGCTGGTCGACGCTAACTCTGGATTTGCAAACTATGGATATAGTTAACCCAACTCCGCAGATCACAGCACGACGGGCTCCAAATCTAAGGGACCTCATCACTAGGAGCCACTTTGTAAGGCCCACAACTAGGCTTAACAGGGGTATAACCTTGAGGGGTTCATTCCCCTGCGGTGAATGCAATATTTGCAGTTTATGCATCCCGTGTCCAACTATTTTATCAATCCGCAGGATGCTAAGAATTATACTCTCTCCAGCTATATAAACTGCAAAACTAGAAATGTTGTGTACTGCTTGATATGTCCCTGTGATCTTGTGTATGTGGGACAAACAACACAGGAACTTCGCAAAAGAGTCCAAAAGCACTTCTCAACTGTTAATCTTGCCTCCGCAGACCTTGAGAAGGGTAGATCCATCACCCCTGTCGCCACCCACTACTTGAGGCATCACCGTGGACGGACAACGAATACACGCGTACTGGGTCTACAGAAATTTGTTGGTCATGGCAGAGGTGGTTCCTGTTCCAAATGGTTACTGCAGCAGGAGTCAAAATGGATTTTTAATTTGAACAGTGTTTCACCATTCGGGCTCAATGAGGAGCTGCTGTTTACAGGATTCCTTGGATGACTGTGGTTTCCTTTGGACCATCCTTTCTGAACATCATGGATGAGTGGACTGCATTACTATTGTACTTTTGGTGCCATGTTTTGGTTTACCACCGTCGGCCCCTGATTTCTCACCTTCTGGATTCCAGATTGACTTTAATGCTAATTCCATGTGCTCCTTTTATCTTCTGTGAACCCCATTTGGGTCCATCCTTGCATCATGTTACCTCGGTGATGCACCATTGAATTATTGATGCATCATCATGATAGTCTCTTGCTATTACCTTGGCCTCATGACCTCTTCTAAGTCCTGTTTTGTTCTATAGTATTTAGATGTTCTGTTTTTTAGGCTCCACCCTAACATTTACCATCTGTGCCTCCTTATACCCCCATATAATCTTTCCCCCTTCCCCTCCCTCCCTCCCCGGGCCCTGGGGGTCCTTGACACACGGCCTTGTTGCCACCCCCTCCCCTTGGGGACGGGTGGACAACAATAGGCCGTGTCCTTATTTATAAATTGGCCCCCCCTCCCAAAAAAACACATCTCCCATCTACACATGTGTTATCATGTGTTATGGGCCCTTATTGGGCGGGATTTCATCACGCTATACATGTGTACACATATGTGGTTTATATATGTGCATGACATGCTGCTGGGACACATCAGTGTCACTCCATGGTTAGCTTGGGTGTGCTTACCTGTACATATCCGACACACATCAGGCTACGTGTTTGGTGGACAAATTACATTTTCACTATTTATTATATGCTGTTCTGCTTCATGTGGTTTTGCTAAACTGGGAATGAAATATGATATTTTTTTACACCGTACACAATAATAATTTCGGGCTTGCATCCATGCTGGGCTTATGACTTCCTTATTCTTCGTTTCCTATATACATACATGTGATTGTCCTTTTTGGTAGCCGGGGCCTCTTGATCTTTTGGCTCCGATCACCATTTATGTACATGTAATAATATTGCTCCTTGCGCATGCTCATTTCGAGCTCTAACACTGTCTGTGCATCTGTTGCACCTTTTTGAGCCTCTCGTCGCTCCGTACTGGCTCTGGCGCATGCGCATAAGCCCAGGGATAACATCACTATGCCAAGGCCCGGCTTGTGTGCTCTGCGCCTGCGTACGCACCTGCGCCCTCCTAATTATGGTCCGGACCGCGCGCCAGCGATGATCCAGCTGATCGTGAGTAACCCTCACCTATCTCCTTATATAGGAGCCTGTCGTCACAGTGCACTGTACTTTCCCTGACGAAGCCGCAGCGGCGGCGATACGCGTGGGGTGATCCTTTGTACCCCGGGTATGCGCCCCTCCACATTGAGTACTGGCTCTCTAATGGACCTTGCAGTGTTGTCCCCTTGATATTTCCTTATTGCTCCACAGGACTTACACTGCCTCCCCATAACCGCTCCTCTGCACCCTACTTTAGGTGTGCTGCCTCCCACTCCGAATTGACCATACTCCTGGATTGCCAGGTATCTAATGGGGGTTTCATTCCTTGTTGTCCAGCAGGGTGATGATGTCCTCAGGGGCATATAACAACTTATATTGCGTGTTTGGGGAGATTACCATGTTTTGGCTGGTCCCTTTATAGAC
This sequence comes from Anomaloglossus baeobatrachus, assembly GCF_048569485.1. Lineage (NCBI taxonomy): Eukaryota > Metazoa > Chordata > Amphibia > Anura > Aromobatidae > Anomaloglossus > Anomaloglossus baeobatrachus. Next base: position 426,003 of record NW_027441782.1, on the reverse strand, counting down.
CTCTCTTTATGGTTCCATGCCTGGTCACTACCCTTTAGCCTTCACTATTGTCATTGGTTATGTACCTTCTTTATATGTGACATTTTTCTATTGTGCTTGGATTAGGGTATACTAGGCTGCTACAAATTTTTCCCCTTGTGGCGGGGCTATGTGACTGCATTATTGTAATATTGTACTATTATCTATTACTATTCACCTGTGGGTACAGGATCCTGTTTATATTATATGTTTTAATTGGTTTTAAACTTTATTGTGCACTGTTAATAAAGGTTCTTTTTTCACATGACATCATGGGTTGTGCGATATATGCAATGTCTTTTCTCCTTTAATTCATTATGCTTTTTTGATGCGCTTGATGGTCACGTAAGGGGTGCTGGATTCACCTTTGGAGTTGTCAAGCATCAAGTCTAGGGTAACATTTAGGTCCCCGCATAGTAAGACTATGCCTTGTACCAGGGGGGGGGGGTTACGGTACATACTAATTTGGAAATAAAATGGTCATGGTGTTGGTTGGGAGCGTAGGTATTAATAATTGGAAAAGTTTGGCTACCAACAATTAAAGAGAGGATAATGTATCTGGCCTCACTGTCCACCCTACAATCCAGCACCTGGTGGGGTAGTAATTTGTGCTTGGCTATCGCTACACCCTTGGAACGGGAATCAGGGTTGTTTGTTAAAAAACTAGGTTGTGTAATATTTGTTCTTGATTGCGGGTGGGTGTCCCTGTTTAAAGTGAGTTTCTTGGAAGCATATCAATTGAACCTTATGTTTGTGAAAGTGGTAGAGGATTTGCGCTTGCTTCTCTGGTGTGTTGAGGCCTTTTGTGTTAACATAGTAACATAGTTTGTAAGGCGGAAGGAAGACATTATGTCCATCTAGTTCAGCCTATTTTTAGTGCAGCTGTTCTGCAGTGCTGAACCAGGGGAAGGTAAAAACCCACAGCGTAGGAGCCAATTTTCTTCATAGGGAAAATATTCTTTCCCGACTCCTAAGCTGAGTCAACTATCTACCTGTAATATTATGTTATTCATAACCTTCTATACTGTTGCTTTCAAGAAAAGCATCCATTCCTCTCTTAAATTCATTCAGTGAGTTGTCCATAACCACTTCCTCAGGAAGAGAGTTCCAGAGCCTCACTGCTCTTACCGTGAAGAACCCTCTTCTATGCTGATGTAGACATTTTCTTTCCTCCAAACGAAGAGAATGCCCCCTTGTTCTTGTCACAGTCCTTGGTACAAAAAGATCATGGGAAAGATCTCTGTATTGCCCTCTGATACACTTGTACATATTTATTAGGTCTCCTCTAAGTCTTCTCTTTTCTAGAGTAAATAGACCTAATTTTGATAACCTTTCTGGGTATTGTAATGCTCCTACTCCATTTATTATTTTACTTGCCCACCTCTGAACCCATTCAAGTTCAGTAATGTCTTTCTTGAGCACAGGCGCCCAAAATTGCACACAATACTCCAAGTGTGGTCTGATGAGTGATTTATACAGAGGGAGAACTATGTTTTCATCTCGTGCCCCCAGATCTCTTCTAATACATCCCATGACCCTATTTGCTTTGGTGGCAGCTGCCTGACACTGGGCACTCCAATTTAGGTTCTTATTCACTAAGATGCCTAAGTCTTTTTCCATGTCTGATTTCTCCAGCAGTTTCCCATTTAGTAAGTAATCGTAGCATCTGTTTCTCTTTCCCATGTGCAGAACCTTACACTTATCTGTGTTACACCTCAGCTGCCATTTTTCAGCCCAATTCTCCAATTTACTCAAATCCATCTGTAGTTACAAACTGTCCTCCTTTGTGTTAACTATCTTACATAGTTTTGTATCATCTGCAAATACTGATATTTTACTCTGTAATCCATCCTCCAGATCATTAATAAATATATTAAATAGTAGGGGGCCCAATACAGACCCCTGTGGCACCCCACTAGTAACCGTGGCCCAATCTGAGTATGCACCATTAATAACCACTCTTTGTTTTCTATCACTAAGCAGCTACCTACCCATCTACACACATTTTCCCCGAGCCCAAGCTTTCTCATTTTACTTAGCAGTCTTTTATGTGGGACAGTGTCAAATGCTTTACCGAAGTCGAGATAAATGACATCTAATGATTCTCCCTGGTCCATGTGAGAGCTTACATCCTCATAGAAGCTGATCAGGTTAGTGTGACAGAAGCGATCCTTCATAAATCCATGCTGATATGTAGTTAAACATTTATTAAGATATTGCATAATAGAATCCCTTAAAAAACCCTTCAAACATTTAACCACAACAGATGTTAAGCTTACCGGCCTATAGTTTCCAAGTTCCCTTTTAGATCCCTTTTTGAATATTGGTACCACATTTGCTAGCCGCCAATCCAGTGGAACAGACCCGGTTTCTATAGAGTCTTTAAATATAAGGAATAGAGGCCTGTCTACCACATTACTTAACTCCCTTAATACCCGAGGGTGAATGCCATCAGGGCCTGGTGATTTGTCAATTTTAATGTTACTAAGTCGGTTCTGCACTTCTTCCTGGGTTAGGCAGGTCATACTTAATGAAGCGTTTACATTATCACTCTGCATTTCCCCTGGATTATCCTTTTCCTGTGTGAACACAGTTGAGAAAAAAGTATTTAAAACATTTGCTTTTCCCACATCGCTCTCTATGATTTTACCCTCATTGTTCTTTAAAGGGCCGACACCATCAATTTTAATCTTTTTTCTGTTTATATAATTAAAGAATAGTTTGGGATTTCTTTTGCTTTCCTTAGCAATGAGTCTCTCAGTTTCCACTTTTGCTAAATATATTTGTTTTTTACACATTTTATTTTTTTCTCTATATCTTTTTATTGCTTCTTTGCTGCCTTCTTGTTTTAGCTTCTTCACTGCGTTCTTATTATTTATTGCCCCTTTTACATCCTTATTTAGCCACATTGGTTTTCTCTTGTTCCCCGCCCTTTTATTTCCGTATGGTATGGCTCGCTCGCAGTGGGTGTTTAATACGGATTTAAAAATTTCCCATTTATTTTCTGTGCTCCTATTTTTGAGGACATTGTCCCAATCAATTCGGCGAAGGTCTTCTCTTACGCTGCTTTCACACTACGTTTTATTAACATGCGTCCTGTACATTTTCTTAATGCAAAAACGGATCCAGTGCAAATGCGTTTTCATTTTAATGCATCTGGCTTCCGCCCTTTACACTCAACAGAAACTGCCCTTGTCAAAGTGACCAATGACCTATTGACAGCAAAACGTAATGGTGACCACTCTCTGCTTATCCTTCTTGACCTCTCTGCCGCCTTCGACACTGTTGACCACCATCTCCTTCTCACTATGCTCCATTCTATCGACCTAAAGGACACTGTGCTCTCGTGGTTCTCTTTCTGGCCGTTCATTCAGCCTATCATTTGCTGGCTCCACATCTTCTCCTCTTCCTCTCACTGTTGGGGACCCTCAAGTATCAGTCCTTGGCCCTCTTCTTTTCTCCCTCTACACTGCCCCAATTGGAATGACCATCAGCAGATTTGGCTTCCAGTACCATCTTTATGCTGATGACACCCAGCTATACACCTCATCCCCTGAGCTCACCCCCGCTGTACTACAGAACACAAGTGACTGCCTGACTGCAGTTTGCAACATAATGTCTGCTCTCTATCTGAAACTTAACCTTTCCAAAACTGCCCGCTCATGCCGCTTGCACCTCAAGAACATCTCTAGAATCCGTCCCTTTCTCACAATGGAAATGACAAAAACACTCACCGTGGCCCTGATCCACTCTCGCCTTGACTACTGTAACTCTCTATTAATTGGTCTCCCCCTAACTAGACTCTCTCCTCTACAGTCCCTCCTTAATGCAGCAGCTAGGGTAATCTATCTGGCTAATCGTTACTCGGATGCCTCTGCTCTGTGCCAGTCATTGCACTGGCTGCCCATATATCACAGGATCCAATTCAAACTGCTTGTTCTCACCCACAAAGCTCTCCACAGTGCGGCACCCCCCTACATCTCCACCCTCCTCTCTGTCTATCACCCCACCCATTCTCTATGCTCTGCAAATGACTTTCGACTAACATCCACACTAATTCGAACCTCCCACTCCCGAATCCAAGAATCCAAGATTTCTTTCGAGCTGCACAAAACCTCTGGAACGCTCTACCCCAAGAAGTTAGGACAAATCACAACTTACTCAGCTTCAGACGCTCCCTAAAAACGCATCTTTTTAGGGCGGCCTATCACACTCCCTAGCCAAACTAATTTCACCTAATCCCTCTACAACTTCTCAGAACATAACCCCACGTCAAACTCCATGGCACCCAAATGCATCTCAAGGCTCTGGCCTATTGGTCCAGGAAGCCATTATCTATCCCCCATTTCCTTGAGATGGCTGGATTGTTATTGTAAATAAGCACTTGTACCATGCCCCTCCCCCCATCTCATTGTAGATTGTAAGCTCTCACGAGCAGGGTTGCCTTTTTTCCCTTTAAATATTGTATCTTCTATAATTGTTACTTGTTTGTATATGTTTATATATATGATATGTATATGAGCCTCCTGAATTGTAAAGCGCTGCAGAATACGTTGGCGCTATAGAAATAAAGATTATTATTATTATTATTTGCAATGGACTCGCATCAACATGCGTTTACATGTGTTTGCGTGCAGTTTAGTCAAGATCCAGCGACTTGCAGCTTTTTTAACTTTTTTCAAAAACTCTACTTGTAGCTTTTTTGAGCTGCGTCCAAATATACAGTGTTCATTTTAGGACTTGATCATATATCAGTGTCAAACATTAGAAATACCTTGTTTGATCACTGACAACTGATATCATTGAGAACTGATACCAGATCACTGACAACTGATACCTGACAACTGACAACTGATTTCTCATACCTGACTTTTTTTTCCTATGATATATTTCTACCTAAATATGAAATCCTATAAATAATGAACCTAGAGCTTAATGGTAAGACATCAGTGTCACACACAGCATTATCCTTTCAAATAAAAAAAATAATACACCCATCCACTAGGGGGGCTACAACCCAGAGCTCTGGCCTTTCCCACTTTTTGCCAAATGTACCGTATTTTTCGGACTATAAGACGCACCCTGGTTTTAGAGGAGGAAAATAGGAAAATAAAATTTTAAGCAAAAAATGTGGTCATGACACATTGTTATGGGGCGAGGATCTGCTGCTGACACTATTATGGGGGTAATGTCCCCAAATTCTCTACTATGGTATCCCATTCTGGTAATGATCCTCCTGCCTTGTATATGCAGTATATGTCCCTCATCCTACTATATACCGTCATCCTGCCATATGGCCGCATCCTGCTATATAACCCACCATGGCATATGGCCCCATCCTGCTCATAATATAGCCCCATCCTGCTCATATACCCCCATCCTGCTCATAATATACCCCCATCCTGCTCATAATATACCCCCATCCTGCTCATATACCCCCATCCTGCTGATATGCCCCCATCCTGCTCATATGCCCCCATCCTGCTCATATGACCCCATCCTGCTCATATACCCCCATCCTGCTCATATGACCCCATCCTGCTCATGTGACCCCATCCTGCTCATAATATACCCTCATCCTGGTCTATGGCCGCATTCTGTGGCACATAAAAAAAATAAACGTTCATACTCCCCTCACCTTACCTCACTCCCTGCAGCATCGCTCGTCCTCCCGTCTGTGTCAGCGGCAGCGCCACTGAATGGAGCCGTCCCCGTTACCCTGCTGCATCGCGATCATCTCCTGTGTCTGTGCCGGCGGCTGCGTGTGGATGCGTGCGCACAATGATGACGTGATCACTGTGCTAGTCTCCACCCAGCCGCCGGCACAGACACAGGAGATGATCGCGATGCAGCAGGGTAACGGGGACGGCTTCATTCAGCGGCGCTGCCGCTGACACAGACGGGAGGACGAGCAATGCTGCAGGGGATTGGTGAGTACTGTACACTGATTCACTGCTCCCCGCGCTGATGATGATGCACGGGGAGCAGTGAATACAGCCGCACATGATCACTCCAGGCCGTAGTTGCCAGGGGTGATAATGCGGGCCGGCTGTTTATCCCCCGCCCATCATCCCGCCCACCTGTCAGTGCCTGCTTCAGCGCTGAGGGATGATGGGCGGGGGATGGGCGTGCATATTAAATGAGCGGGTCCACGTGGTCACGGCAGGCTGCTACAGCCTGCTCGTGCCCCCGATGACCCGCTCCACCGCAGCACCCACATTCCCCGCAGCCCCCATCAGACCATAAGATGCACCCCCACTTTCCCCCAACATTTGGGGGGAAAAAAGTGCGTCTTATGGTCCGAAAAATACGGTAAATGATATGTGAGTGTGATCAGTGAGTGGTGATATATGAGAAGGTCACTGCTCAGGTCTCAGACATCAGACTGAGAATTGGCTAGACTGCTGAGACCATACTACCCTCAAACCAAACCCTTCCATGTCCGATTAACCACTCCGAGACAAGTTAACCAAAAATACAAACTTTATTAGGAGAGCTTTATAAAATCAGTAAACAACTCTCATCTTTTGTTGTGGATGGAGGTCGGTCACAGCACAATTAACCATTATAAATAACCACTTTCAAAACGAAACTTTGTGCCAGGCCGGACTTACGGCGCACTTTAGCTTTCGTAATTGAACTGTGTTCCTTGAAACCGCTGTGACTGTAAAAGAATAACCAAAAACTAGGGAGGGAGGATGGGACAGCACCGTCCGGATCTCACAAGGTGAGGAGAGACCGGATACAGGAAAAGAGGGAATATTTATAGGGGGAAAGAAAGGGATTATGGGAACATCCCCATTGGATAAACCCCTTGGAAGGGGAGGAGGGAGAATCGGACATGAGAGGGGAACATTAACCCCTTACTAACCGGGCACAGCAGTCAGGGTGCATTCAGTAAAACACTGACATGCCCCTGAAGACTGCTGAGACCATACTACCCTCAAACCAAACCCTCCCATGTCCGATTAACCACTCCGAGACAAGTTAACCAAAAATACAAACTTTATTAGGAGAGCTTTATAAAATCAGTAAACAACTCTCATCTTTTGTTGTGGATGGAGGTCGGTCACAGCACAATTAACCATTATAAATAACCAGTTTCAAAACGAAACTTTGTGCCAGGCCGGACTTCCGGCGCACTTTAGCTTTCGTAATTGAACTGTGTTCCTTGAAACCGCCACGGAGGAGCAGAGGCCCTAGACTGTGCTCCGACCCCCACCCATAATGAACAAGGCCTGCTCAATACCATCTTGCAGGCCTGATAAAAATATGTCTAGGCCAATGTTATTCAAATGAACGCCATCGTTCAACATCAGGGAGGAATTATCCCCTTCCAATTGCCAGTGTCTAACGACGATCCCTGCCTTAAAGCGGACAAAACGCGAAATACGTGAGTTGAGTGTCCGCCTCGAACGCTCCAGAGCCGCAGCTCCTTGAGCCCCTCGCCAAACAGGCCGGGAAATGACCTCGGACCAAACAAGGACAAGTTCAGGAAAAAAGGCATGAAACTTGTCCACGTCAGACCTCATTGTGGTGATAAGCTCCGCCAAACGGCGGGCACCGAGGTCATTACCCCCAGCGTGAATGACGAGGACCACTGGAGCTAAAGCAGACCTCGCAATGTCCACAACCTCCGGTATAACTTGAGGCCATATGAGACCCCTGACGCCTCTCCAATTGACTTCGAAGCCACGAAAGCCAAGGGCACGTCCTCCAGGTCGATTCTCAGCCCGCTGTCCTGCCCAGAAAATATAGGAGTGTCCCAATAGCCAAATGACAGGCTTGGCAGCTCCTAGAAGAAGAAAACTGTCAGTGACACATGTACAAGAAGGCAAACCTGTGCAAAAGAAATGGATTAATGAAGCAGTAATTCTGGTCTAATATATCTCGCAAAACACGCAGAACGCCACCGGCCTATGCGTTGAATGACTTCATTAGGCAATCCTGCCCGGGCGGCCTCAGTTGCCGCCTCAATCCGGAAGGAGTGAGTACCAAATTCGCCGGCAGGAAAGCCGAGGAACCTTAAACATTTACGGAAAACAGCTAAAAATTGGAATCTCGTCAGAGGGGAACCATCTTCATGTACTAGGAAGGAAGAACTACCATGGCGCAAAGCGATATAGTTAAGCGTCAATGTAACAGGGCACACTGGGCCATGAATGGCAAACAAAGATATCCAGAAGCCATTTCCGGTTTGATCGGTCTTAGATTTCCGAATTATAATCCTTAAACCCCCATTACACAATGCGACGTCGTCGTGCCGAAGGCCCCCATGAGTGCCTCTGGCAGGAGAAACCAACTCGCTAATGCGCAATGCGCCAAAAAAGGCAATAGCAAAAGAGGCGGAGAAAAGAGCAGACTCAAAAGGAGGGGGACAAACAGCAGAGATATGTCCGATGATACGAGAAAGAAGGCTAAAAGAAACCGGCCTTCTACACTCCCTTCTGGGCTGCCCCCTACCCCACCCCTTAACTGCTTGCTGGACTATAAAAAACTTAGTAACGTCCGACCAACCTCGAAGCTTGAAATGAAAGGCAAGTCCAGACAATCGGTTCCGCGCTACCGCGCAGGAAGCACCTTTATTATACAGATGATACAAATACCGGCAGGTAACGTCCAGTCTGGCAGAATCAGAGGTGGAAACCGGATAATTAGCTGCAACAGATAGCCATTCCTCCCATGCCTTACCGTAAGCCAGCCAAGTCCTCGGGGCCAGTGAAGACGTCACCAAAGGCATCAGCTGCATTCCAGCAGGTCCCATATGCTGGGTGGACACGACATTCCCTCTGGTTGTGCCCGAGGACACAGCTGTCGAAATTTCTGAAATTGAAAACGGGAAAGTGAGTCAGCGATAGCGTTGTACCTGCCAGGCACATGGCGAGCCCTAAACCACATATTGAGCTCGAGGCAATGCAGCACAAAAAATCTAAGTAACTTTAGGACTGGCAAAGAGGATGAAGTCAGATGGTTTATCGCGTGAACCACGGACATATTATCAGTCCAAAATAAAATCCGTTTATTTCTGAAAGCTGGGCCCCAGATCACAACAGCTGTTACAATGGGAAACAATTCAAGGAGGGTCAGGTTGGACACGAAACCTCTAGCGTGCCAAGATTGAGGCCATTGCTCAGCACACCACTGATCGCCAAAAATAACGCCAAAACCCAAAGATCCCGATGCATCGGAAAAAAGTGATAGTTCTTCATTGGAAATAACGTTATCCTGAAAACAAGTTTGACCATTATACCTGGATAGAAAATCATTCCAGATAAACAAATCAGCTTTCAAGCAGGGGGTAAGCCTGATGCGGTGATGAGGAAGGCGAACCCCTTTAGTGGCAAGTGATAACCTCCGGGAAAAAACTCGTCCCATTGGCATGACACGACAGGCAAATACAAGAAGGCCCAGCAAAGATTGCATCTGACGAAGGGTCACACTACGAACTGAACAGAAACCCATAATCAGCGAGCGCAGCTTTTCTACTTTGTCATCCGGAAGGCGAAATAGCATTGCATTGAATCTATTTCAATACCGAGGAAGGAAAGAACCTGGGAGGGGCCGACTGTTTTCTCCCTCGACAAAGGGACACCAAATCTGGACATCAAACTGCAAAACGTATCCAATAGAAGCTGGCAATGAGTGGAATCTTGAGGGCCAACAAAAAGGAAGTCGTCAAGATAATGAATAATAGATTGGGAACCAGATTCAACCTTCATGACCCATTCTAAGAAAGAACTGAATAGCTCAAAATAGGAGCAAGAGATCGAACAACCCATGGGAAGGCATGTATCGTAATAATAAAAACCATCTACGAAACATCCCAACAGATGGTAGCAATCCGGGTGGACCGGGAGTAGGCGGAAAGCCGACTCAATATCTGACTTGGCCATCAAAGCCCCCGGTCCCGCTCGCCTAACTAACGCAACAGCTTTGTCAAAAGAGACATACGTGACAGACGCATCCGATTCGGGTATACCATCATTGACGGATAAACCCTTCGGATGGGAAAGGTGATGAATTAATCGAAATTTCCCAGGCTCCTTCTTCGGAACAACCCCCAGCGGGGACACCCGTAAGTTGTAAAAAGGAATCGAATCAAAGGGTCCCTTTAATCTGCCTTTTGCTAACTCACAGGTTATTTTATCCAATAAAACTTCGTGAAGCTCCGTCGCAGACTTTAGGTTACGGGCAAAAAGGGGGTGTCTATTAAGTTTAAAAGGTATAAAGAAACCAAAAGAGAAGCCGAAGCGCAGATGCGCGGCCGCATCCTTATTGGGGTACCGGTCGAGCCATGGCCCCATCTCGGCCACGCTCACCGGCGTCCCGATTCTCAGGTGGGTTTGACTGCTTTGTTGGCAATTTCGCCGAAGGGCGGGGGCATTTGGCCGCTGCATGGGAGCCTCCGCAAGCAGAACATTCATGTTTATATCTGCAGAGACCAAAGAATCGGCAGTGCCCTTCGTTGAATTGCCAACATGTGCCGGGTCTACGAACGGCCACTGAACTGGAACCGGCGGAGTTGCCAGGGGCCGCGGCATGAAAGGGGGCTTTAGGAGTCATCATGAGACGCAACCAGGAATCAGTAGCTTTAACCCCCCACCCTAAGTGAGGTTGTAGGGCCAAACGACGCCTGAAATCCTCATCATAACGCCACCACGCAGATCCGCCGTGTGCTTTGTATGCGTTATAAATGGAATCAACATATATAAAAAGTTCCGAACAGCGTTCGGGATGTTTCTGACCCATAACACCTCCCAATACAAAAAAGGCTTGCAGCCAGTTATTGATAGTTTTTGCGACCCTGTGTTTTTTGTCAAAGGGGCGTTCAGCGGAGCGCCTCTCTTTGTCAATCGTAAATTGGTCAGTGGAAACCAGTGACCAAATGTCTACGTAATCATTAGCCCATATCTTGTTAACCGTCTCTGAGTCAAGGTGGGATCCTAAAGGGGACATACCACAAAAGAATGTGTCCTTATGTATATCAGCCCGAGGAGGAGGCTGAAATCTCTTCTCGGGCTGATTTCCAAGTAAGAGAGGGTTAACCAGAATTTTATTACCCGGGGTATTTAAATGAGCTAACAGAGCTTTTAACGACATAGCAGTATTATCAGCGGCTCCCCACACCCCAGAATAGTTGTACTCACCGACCGCTGGAGCATCTGTGGGAGTCACCGATACTTGTGGAGCCGGTACCGAGTCGGCAGCCTGCGGTTGAACCAAATAGGGTTCGGCATCTCTCCGGCGGCGTAATGTGATTTTCCCTAGTTATGAGGTTAAACCTGCAAACACTGTGTATAAGTCACTCTGCTGTGTGAGATGTGACTTCTGCACGGGCACAGATCAGCCATTACTGCAGATCCACACAAACAGGAGAATTTAAAAAGAGTTACATTTTATTTTCCCACTCCTGGGATGGAACCGAGGAACCACTCTCCAGAGGCAGCAACTTTACCCCTCGCCATTCCCTGGAGACATGGGGGAGGCTTTCTTGCCTTATGAGATTAACCGAGAGAATATTCTGCTCTAGTCCTGATTCTCAGTCTGATGTCTGAGACCTGAGCAGTGACCTTCTCATATGTCACCACTCACTGATCACACTCACATATCATTTACATTTGGCTGGAGGAGGGCAGTGGGAAAGGCCAGAGCTCGGGGTTATAGCTCCCCTAGTGGATGGGGGTATTTTTTTTTTTTATTTGAAAGTATAATGCTGTGTGTGACACAGATGCCTTACCATTAAGCTATAGGTTCATTATTTATAGGATTTCATTTTTAAGGAAGAAATATATCATAGGAATAAAAAAGTCAGGTATCAGAAGTCAGTGATCAGGTGTCAGTGATCAGGTATCAGTTGTCAGTGATCTGGTATCAGTTGTCAGTGATCTGGTATCAGTTGTCAGTGATCTGGTATCAGTTGTCAGTGATCTGGTATCAGTTGTCAGTGATCTGGTATCAGTTGTCAGTGATCTGGTATCAGTTGTCAGTGATCAGGTATCAGTTGTCAGTGATCTGGTATCAGTTGTCAGTGATCAGGTATCAGTTGTCAGTGATCAGGTATCAGTTGTCAGTGATCAGGTATCAGTTGTCAGTGATCAGGTATCAGTTGTCAGTGATCTGGTATCAGTTGTCAGTGATCTGGTATCAGTTGTCAGTGATCTGGTATCAGTTGTCAGTGATCTGGTATCAGTTGTCAGTGATCAGGTATCAGTTGTCAGTGATCTGGTATCAGTTGTCAGTGATCAGGTATCAGTTGTCAGTGATCAGGTATCAGTTGTCAGTGATCAGGTATCAGTTGTCAGTGATCTGGTATCAGTTGTCAGTGATCTGGTATCAGTTGTCAGTGATCTGGTATCAGTTGTCAGTGATCTGGTATCAGTTGTCAGTGATCAGGTATCAGTTGTCAGTGATCTGGTATCAGTTGTCAGTGATCTGGTATCAGTTGTCAATGATCTGGTATCAGTTGTCAGTGATCTGGTATCAGTTGTCAGTGATCAGGTATCAGTTGTCAGTGATCAGGTATCAGTTGTCAGTGATCTGGTATCAGTTGTCAGTGATCAGGTATCAGTTGTCAGTTCTCAGTGATCAAACAAGGTATTTCTGATGTTTGACACTGATATATGATCATGTCCTAAAATGAACACTGTATATTTGAACGCAGCTCAAAAAAGCTACAAGTAGCGTTTTTGAAAAAAGTTAAAAAAACTGCAAGTCGCTGGATCCTCACTAAACTGCACACAAACGCATGTGAATGCATGTTGACGCGAGTCCATTGCAAATGCATTGAAATGAAAACGCATTTGCACTGGATCCGTTTTTGCATTAAAAAAACGTACAGGACACATGTTAAAAAAAACGTAGTGTGAAAGCAGCCTAAGGCCTAAGAGAGAGAGAGAAAGAGAACAAGAGAGAGGAAGAGAGAGAGAGAGAAAGAGAGAGAGAAAGAGAGAGAGAAAGAGAGAGAGAAAGAGAGGGAGAGAGAGGAAGAGAGAGAGAGCGAAAGAAAGAACGAGAGAGGAAGAGGGAGAGAGAGAAAGAGAACAAGAGAGAGGAAGAGGGAGAGAGAGAAAGAGAGGGAGAGAGAGGAAGAGAGAGAGAGAAAGAGAGGGAGAGAGAGGAAGAGGGAGAGAGAGAAAGAGAGGGAGAGAGAGGAAGAGGGAGAGAGAGAAAGAGAGGGAGAGAAAGAGAACAAGAGAGAGGAAGAGAGAGAGAAAGAAAGAGAGAACGAAAGAGAGAGAAAGAGAGAGAGAAATAAAGAGAGAAATAAAGAAAGAAACAAACTCACTCTCTGGTGTACTGAGCATGCCCAGAAACCACAAACAGGATCCTGTTTATCAGTATACCAGCGTTCACATGCGTTTGCGTGCAGTTTTGTCAGAATCCAGCGTCTTGCAGTATTTGGACGCAGCTCAAAAATGCTACAAGTAGCGTTTTTGAACAATGATAAAAAACTACAAGTCGCTGGATTCTGACAAAACTGCACGAAAACACATGTGAACGCATGTTGACGCAAGTCCATTGCAAATGCATTGAAATGAAAACGCATTTGCACTGGATCCGCTTTTGCAGCAAAAAAGCGTTCAGGACGCATGTTAGAAAAACCTAGTATGAAAGCCGCCTTAGAGAAGACATTCACCGAATTGATTGGGACAATGTCCTCAAAAATAGGAGCACAGAAAATAAATGGGAGATGTTTAAATCCGTATTAAACACCCACTGCGAGCGAGCCATACCGTACGGAAATAAAAGGGCTAGGAACAGGAGAAAACCAATGTGGCTAAATAAGGATGTAAAAGGGGCAATAAATAATAACAAGGCATTTAAGAAGCTAAAACAAGAAGGCAGCGAAGAAGCATTAAAAAGATATAGAGAAAAATAAAATGTGTAAAAAACAAATACATTTAGCAAAAGTGGAAACTGAGAGCCTCATTGCTAAGGAAGGCAAAAGAAATCCCAAACTATTCTTTAATTATATAAACAGAAAAAAGATTAAAATTGATGGTGTCGGCCCTTTAAAGAACAATGAGGGTAAAATCATAGAGAGCGATGTGGGAAAAGCAAATGTTTTAAATACTTTTTTCTCAACTGTGTTCACACAGGAAAAGGATAATCCAGGGGAAATGCAGAGTGATAATGTAAACGCCCCATTAAGTATGACCTGCCTAACCCAGGAAGAAGTGCAGAACCGACTTAGTAACATTAAAAGTGACAAATCACCAGGCCCTGATGGCATTCACCCTCGGGTATTAAGGGAGTTAAGTAATGTGGTAGACAGGCCTCTATTCCTTATATTTAAAGACTCTGCAGAAACCGTGTCTGTTCCACTGGATTGGCGGCTAGCAAATGTGGTACCAATATTCAAAAAGGGGTCTAAAAGGGAACCTGGAAACTATAGGCCGGTAAGCTTAACATCTGTTGTGGTTAAATGTTTGAAGGGTTTTTAAGGGATGCTATTATGCAATATCTCAATGTTAATAAATGTTTAACTCCATATCAGCATGGATTTATGAAGGATCGCTCCTGTCACACTAACCCGATCAGCTTCTATGAGGATGTAAGCTCTCAAATGGACCGAGGAGAATCATTGGATGTCATTTATCTCGACTTCGGTAAAGCATTTGACACTGTCCCACATAAAAGATTGATAAGTAAAATGAGAAAGCTTGGGCTCGGGGAAAAGGTGTGTAAATGGGTAGGTAGCTGCTTAGTGATAGAAAACAAAGAGTGGTTATTAATGGTGCATTCTCAGATTGGGCCACAGTTACTAGTGGGGTGCCACAGGGGTCTGTATTGGGCCTCCTACTATTTAATATATTTATTAATGATCTGGAGGATGAGTTACAGAGTAAAATATCAGTATTTGCAGATGATACAAAACTATGTAAGATAGTTAACACAAAGGAGGACAGTTTGTAACTACAGATGGATTTGAGTAAATTGGAGAATTGGGCTGAAAAATGGCAGCTGAGGTGTAACACAGATAAGTGTAAGGTTCTGCACATGGGAAGGAGAAACAGATGCTACGATTACTTACTAAATGGGAAACCGCTGGGGAAATCAGACATGGAAAAAGGCTTAGGCATCTTAGTCCATAAGAAGCTAAATTGGAGTGCCCAGTGTCAGGCAGCTGCCACCAAAGCAAATAGGGTCATGGGATGTATCAGAAGAGATCTGGGGGCACGAGATGAAAACATCATTCTCCCTCTGTATAAATCACTCATCAGACCACACTTGGAGTATTGTGTGCAATTTTGGGCGCCGGTGCTCAAGAAAGACATAACTGAACTTGAAAGGGTTCAGAGGCGGGCTACTAAAATAATAAATGGAGTAGGAGCATTACAATACCCAGAAAGGTTATCAAAATTAGGTCTATTTACTCTAGAAAAGAGAAGACTTAGAGGAGACCTAATAAATATGTACAAGTGTATCAGAGGGCAATACAGAGATCTCTCCCATGATCTTTTTGTACCAAGGACTGTGACAAGAACAAGGGGGCATTCTCTTCGTTTGGAGGAAAGAAAATGTCTACATCAGCATAGAAGAGGGTTCTTCACGGTAAGAGCAGTGAGGCTCTGGAACTCTCTTCCTGAGGAAGTGGTTATGGACAACTCACTGAATGAATTTAAGAGAGGAATGGATGCTTTTCTTGAAAGCAACAGTATAGAAGGTTATGAATAACATAATATTACAGGTAGATAGTTGACTCAGCTTAGGAGTCGGGAAAGAATATTTTCCCTATGAAGAAAATTGGCTCCTACGCTGTGGGTTTTTACCTTCCCTGGTTCAGCACTGCAGAACAGCTGCACTAAAAATAGGCTGAACTAGATGGACATAATGTCTTCCTTCCGCCTTACAAACTATGTTACTATGTTAACGCAAAAGGCCTCAACACACCAGAGAAGCGAGCGCAAATCCTCTACCACTTTCACACATTGTAAGGTTCAATTGATATGCTTCCAAGAAACTCACTTTAAACAGGGACACCCACCCGCAATCAAGAACAAATATTACACAACCTAGTTTTTAACAAACAACCCTAATTCCCATTCCAAGGGTGTAGCGATAGCCAAACACAAATTACTACCCCACCAGGTGCTGGATTGTAGGGTGGACAGTGAGGCCAGATACATTATCCTCTCTTTAATTGTTGGTAGCCAAACTTCCAATTATTAATACCTACGCTCCCAACCAACACCAAGATCATTTTATCTCCAAATTAGTAGGCACCGTAACCCCCCCCCCCCCCGGTACGAGGCTTAGTCTTACTATGCGGGGACCTAAATGTTACCCTAGACCCAAGGCTTGACAACTCCAAAGGTGAATCCAGCACCCCTTACACGACCATCAAGCGCATCAAAAAAGCATAATTGCAACTACAACTCTATGACACATGGAGAATCCAGCACCCATCTGATAAAGACTACAGTTTTTACTCACCCCCAGGACTCGTACAGTCGATTAGATTACATCCTTATACAGCACAGTGCACTCCCTTGGCTCTCATCCACTGGGATTGGTAACATTATATTATCTGATCACGCGCCAGCCTATTGTGCCATTAAAGTCCCCTCCCTGCCAAACATGAGGGGGTCGTGGCAACTCAATGAGTCCTTGCTCCTGGATGAACTCTGTATGGTGGATGTCCACGCTACAATTGACCACTTTATCACTGATCACTCGCGGCATGACATGGCGCATGCTTATAAATGGGTGGCTCTTAAATGCGTCCTTCATGGTACGTTTATCAAACATGGATCACGTATTAAGAAGGACAGGGCTGTTGCCCTTAAGGTGGCTCTACAATTGGTCACCAACCTAGAGCTGCTCCATAAAAAAGCCTTGTTGCCCGCAACCATACAAGCAAACAGCTGCTGGACTCCTCCTATCAGCGCCTACTCCAGTCGGGAAGGGGTAAATGTTATGAGTTTGGGGACAAACCGGGCAGTATGCTGGCTGATGCCTTGAGGTCCAAAAGAACCCAGACCCTGAAACCCTGTATTAAAAATACACATGATAAACTGTCTTACACCACCCCTGACATTTCAGACACCTTCCACTCATATTACACTAAACTTTAGAATTTGTCCCCCAGACCCCCTACCAACCCAAATATAATTCCTGCCCCATCCTCCCCCTTCAAAAAGCTCAATGGGGTCCTGGTGGATGAGCTGGAGAGTCCTTTTACATTGGAGGAACTTCAGTCTGCAACCCGTGACTCACCCAGAAACAAAAGCCCTGGTCCAGATGGCTTCCTGGCCAAGTTTTATAAATCTTTTTCTGAACAATTAGCGCTCATCATGCTTTAAATTTTTAATTCTATCTCAGAATCCACACTCTTCCCAGCTGACTCTACATTAGCACACATAGCTCTAATTCTTAAACCCGGGAAGGACCCCAACTGCTGCAGCAGCTACAGGCCAATTTCTTTGCTTAATGAAGATTAAACTCTATGCCAAACTCCTCGCTAATAGATTGAACCCTCTCCTCCCTGGTCTGATACACCCGGATCAAGTGGGTTTTCTCGCTGGCAGGGAGGCCAGACACAACACTCTGAAAACTATCGATCTGGTCCAACACGCACGCACTCAGAAAATCCCCATGATGATCCTGTCGTTTGACGCTGAAAAGGCTTTTGACAGGATATCTTGGAGCTCGGTTTTACAGGCACTGCACAATATAGGACTGGGTCCTATTTTCAGGTCAAAAATCCTCGCCCTCTACCGCTTGCCATCTGCACAATTAAAAATCATTGGTTGACTCAACCTCTGTCGTGTGTCCTTGTGTGTACCACATTGAGCATGGAGAAAAGAAAGAAGACCAAAGAACTGTCTGAGGACTTGAGAATCCAAATTGTGAGGAAGCATGAGCAATCTCAAGGCTACAAGTCCATCTCCAAAGACCTGAGAGTTCCTGTGTCTACGGTGCGCAGTGTCATCAAGAAGTTTAAAGCCCATGGCACTGTGGCTAACCTCCCTAGATGTGGAAGGAAAAGAAAAATTGACGAGATATTTCAACGCACGATTGTGCAGATGGTGGATAAAGAACCTCGACTAACATCCAAACAAGCTCAAGCTGCCCTGGAGTCCGAGGGTACAACAGTGTCAACCCGTACTCTCCATCGGCGTCTGAATGAAAAGGGTCTCTATGGTAGGATACCCAGGAAGACCCCACTTCTTACTCCGAGACATAAAAAAGCCAGGCTGGAGTTTGCCAACACTTGCCTGAGAAAGCCTAAAACGTTTTGGAAGAATGTTCTCTGGTGAGATGAGACAAAAGTAGAGCTTTTTGGGAAAAGCCATCAACATAGAGTTTACAGGGGGAAAAAAAGAGGCATTTAAAAAAAAGAACACGGTCCCTACAGTCAAACATGGAGGAGGTTCCCTGATGTTTTGGGGTTGCTTTGCTGCCTCTGGCACTGGACTGCTTGACCGTGTGCATTGTATTATGAAGTCTGAAGACTACCAACAAATTTTGCAGCATAATGTATTGCCCAGTGTAAAAAAGCTGGGTCTCCCTCAGAGGTCATGGGTCTTCCAGCAGGACAATGACCCAAAACACACTTCAAAAAGCACTAGAAAATGGTTTGAGAGAAAGCACTGGAGACTACTAAAGTGGCCAGCAATGAGTCCAGACCTGAACCCCATAGACCACCTGTGGAGAGATCTCAAAATGGCAGTTTGGAGAAGGCACCCTTCAAATCTCAGGGACCTGGAGCAGTTTGCCAAAGACGAATGGTGTAAAATTCCTGCAGAGCATTGTAAGAAACTCATTGATGGTTACCGGAAGCGGTTGTTCGCAGTTATTTTGGCTATAGGTTGTGCAACCAAGTATTAACCCCTTCACGACCGGCCGATTTTTCGCTTTCCGTTTTTTTTTTCGCCATTCTTTTTCTGAGAGACGTAACTTTTTTATTTTTCAATCAATATGGTCATGTGAGGGCTCATTTTTTGCATAACGAACTGTACTTTTAAATGAAATCCTCAGTTTTACCATGTAGTGTACTGGAAAACGGCAAAAAAATTCCAAATGCAGAAAAATTGCAAAAAAAGTGCAATAGCACTATGGTTTTTGAGATATTTTATTCACTGTGTTCATTATATGGTAAAACTGATGTGTGGGTGTGATGCCTCAGGTCAGTGCGAGTTCGTAGACACCAAACATGTATAGGTTTACTTTTATATAAGGGGTTAAAAAAAATCAGAAGTTTGTCCGAAAAAAGTGGAGCACGTTTTACGCCATATTCCGTGACCCGTAGCGTTCTCATTTTTTGGGATCTATGGCTCAGTGACGGCTTATTTTTTGCGTCTCAAGCTGGCGTTTTTAACGGTACCATTTTTGCGCAGATGCTACGTTTTGATCGCCTCTTATTGCATTTTGTGCAAAAGTTGTGGCGACAAAAAAACGTCGTTTTGGCGTTTGGAATTTTTTTGCCGCTACGCCGTATACTGATCAGATTAATTGATTTTATATTTAGATAGATCGGGCGTTTCTAAACGCGGCGATACCAAATGTGTGTATATTTTTTATTTTTTTAACCCTTTAATTTTCAATGGGGCAAATGGGGGGTGATTTTAACTTTTAGGTTTTTTTGTTTTTTTTTAATTTTTTAAAACTTTTTTTTAACTTTTTTTTTATTTTACTAGTACCCCTAGGGGGCTATTGCGATCAGCATTCCGATCGCTCTGCAGTATCTGCTGATCACAGCTACAAGGCTGTAAACAGCAGATACGCTCTCTTTCTCTTTAGCTGTGCCGCGGGCACAGCGAAAGTGAAAGCAAGTCAGGTGTAGTACAGGAGTCATCACATGACCCTGTGCTACCATGACAACTATTGGGAGTCACGTGATCGCGTCACGTGACTTCCGGTATCGGCGGTAAGTAAAATTTTACCGCGATCGTGCTTATAATGGCGCTGTCACATATTGACAGCGCCATATAAGGTGTTAAACGGCACGAGCAGATAACGATTCTGCTCGTGCCTAGCAGGCACACATCTCAGCTGTGAAAATCAGCTGAGATGTGTGCCGATCGCAGCATGATGCTGCCGGCAGACCGCGGGCAGTAAGGTTATGACATTTAGGACGTAATTTTACTGCCCGCGGTCGTGAAGGGGTTAAGCTAATGCGGGCGTCACACGAGAAGATCTATCGTCGGGGTCACGGTTTTCGTGACGCACATCCGACATAGTTTGCGACATCGTTTCGTGTGACACTTAAATCGGTCACAAATCGTGAGTCGTGTACACGTCGCTTATTTTTAAAAAAATGTTTATTTTTCATGGCGCCGGTTGTTCATCGTACCCGAGGCAGCACACATTGCTCCGTGTGACACCCCGGGAACGATGAACACAGCTTACCTGCGTCCCGTGGCACCCGCCGGTTATGCAGAAGGAAGGAGGTGGGCGGGATGTTTACGTCCCGCTCATCTCCGCCCCTCTGCTTCTATTGGCCGGCGACTGTGTGATGTCGCTGTGACGCCGAACTTTCCTCCCCCTTCAGGAAGAGGATGTTCACCGCCCACAGCGAGGTCGCTCAGCAGGTAAGTACGTATGATGGCGGTTTAACGACTTTGTGCGACACGAGCAGCGATTTGCCCGTGACGCACAAACGACGGGGGCGGGTACGATCGCTCGTGCAATCGCACGATAGATCGTATCGTGTGATGCCTGCATAAGGGTGCCAATACTTTTGTCTGGCCCATTTTTAGAGTTTTGTGTGACATGATCAATGATTTGATTTTTGTTTCATTCTCTTTTGTGTTTTTTTATTGCAAGCAAAATAAATGAAGATAATAATACCAAAGAATTTGTGATTGCAATCATTTTCAAGAAGAAACTGAGTATTCTCTGACAGAATTGCAGGGGTGCCAATACTTTTGGCCAGCACTGTACTTATTTTCCCCACTGTATATTTTTAGATAGCAATAAAACAAACTTTGCACAAATCTATAGTACAGATGACAAATATAGAGTTTGTAAAATATGTCATGAGATAGATTTACTTTGATTTTTCCCTTTCGCCCATGACAGCACCACCTGAGAGATAGGTTCCGCCCACATCAGGTCAGGAAACCCACTGATAAAAAGGCGGTACCTCTCCTCCACATCAGTTTGGTTTCCTGTGCTGATGGGACAACCCATGGATTCTCCCAGGTCTGACCCGGAGTGGAAGTTTGGTTTCTTACCAAAAGCCGGCATTCGGGCCTGGATGCACCTCCCCAGGGCTTCGGCTGTCTGCGGTGGTGGGGCGCGGGCGCTCGGCTCTGCGTCGCCCCAGGCTATGTGATCCTCACACGGAGCCCGCGAGACGGGCGCCCTGCTGACGGAACGCCGGGGTGAAAAGGAAGTGACGCGGCACCCGGAAGTTCATCACCTGTGCATGTGCAAGGTGTTCCAAGATGGGGGCGCCCAGTAAACGGATTTCAGGTGGGAAATTTGAACTAAGGAGGTATGAGGAGTCACCTTCGCTGCATTCTGGTGAGTATGACTTCTCCCCTATTCAGGATGGAAGACAACTCTCCTCCAGAGCAGGATGTGCTGGAACAGCATACAGATTCCCAGGGCAGCGAGGGGAGCGCTCCTCCGGCAGGGCTAGTCCGTCCAGTCCGGCAAGTCGACATTCCAGGGGATCTGAGAAATCCAAATCTGGAAGTCATAAACTGCCTCCGAAACTGGTACCAGATCTGCCATCTTGGGGGGTGAGTGTCTGCTGCAGCAGCATTTCATTGTTTAAAAGTCCCCCCTATGTTCCCTTCTTTCTTCAGGAGGTACCTCTAACAGGAATCCTAGGAATTGTGGGGTTTACAAGGACAGTCTATCCTCAGATTACCAAGGGGGCCTTGTCCCACCTGTCTCAGACCCGCAACACACATCCGTTTTTTTTGTACGTGTGCAGTACGTATTTGCACGTACCGGAGACACGTACACACGGAGACCCATGTTATTGAATGGTAGATGGCACACACACGTAAAATCACACGGAACATGTGTCCGTGTGATAAGTACGTGTGTGCACTTTTCTGCACGGACGACATGTCCGTTTTTGGCCGGCAGCACGCAGGCACGGACCCACTAAAGTCTATGGGTCCGTGCCTGCACGGACCGCACACGGAGTATGTCCGTGTTCAGCACGTTTCGTGCATGTGCGTTTTTACACTAGCGATCTTATTTTTATTTTTTTTTAAATTAAATTCCGTATACTTACCTTTTTTTTCTGCTGTTCTCAGTCATACTTACATTGGCGCTCGGTTTTGTTCTTCCCCTGGCTCATACCGCTCCCCGATCACCAGCGCGGCGAGGAACAGCTGTGCAGAGAATACGCGGCAACAATTACATTGAATATGCCGGCCGCTCATTAATCAATCTCGTATTCCCTGCTTTCCCCACCCACAGACACCTGTGATTGGTTGCAGTCAGGCACGCCCCCCACACTGAGTGATAGGTGTCTCACTGCACCAAATCACAGCAGCCGGTGGGCGTGTCTATACTGTGCAGTAAAATAAATAAATAAATAAAAAAATGGCGTGCGGTCCCCCCCAATTTTAATACCAGCCAGATAAAGCCATACGGCAGAAAGCTGGTATTCTGAGGATGGGGAGCCCCACGTTATGGGGAGCCCCCAGCCTAACAATATCAGTCAGCAGCCGCCCAGAATTGCCGCATACATTATAAGCGACAGTTCTGGGACTGTACCCGGCTCTTCCCGATTTGCCCTGGTGCATTGGCATTCGGGGTAATAAGGAGTTTTTGGCAGCCAATAGCTGCCAATAAGTCCTAGATTAATCATGTCAGGCGTCTCCCCGAGATACCTTCCATGATTAATCTGTAAATTACAGTAAATAAACACACACACCCGAACAATCCTTTATTAGAAAAACCCCACTAACAAATTGCCTTGTTCACCAATTTTATAAGCCCGAAAAAGCCCTCCATGTCCGGCGTAATCCAGGATGGTCCAGCGTCGCTTCCAGCTGTGCTGCATGAAGGTGACCAGAGCTGCAGAAGACACCGCCGCTCCTGTCAGCTCCACGCAGCTGTCACTGAGGTTACTCGCGGCCAACGCTGAATACAGCTGATCGCGCTATTCCCTTCATTAGCTGCGTGGAGCTGACAGGAGCGGCAGTGTCTTCTGTTATAATATGGGGGAACCACATCCACTATTCTCTATTGTTAACCTTGCATACAAATCAGAGTGAAGAGGGGGTTAATGCCGCGCATCAGCCAAAATGAAGATGTAGCACGTTGATGTTATAAACGTATTCTTTTATTCCATCGGTCTACGTGTTTCGAGGATATACCTCTTCTTCAGGACCAGTGCATCAACATAGTATCTACTACTGTTACTATGTTGATGCACTGGTCCTGAAGAAGAGGTATATCCTCGAAACGCGTAGACCGATGGAATAAAAGAATACGTGCTACATCTTCATTTTGGCTGATGCGCGGCATTAACCCCCTCTTCACTCTGATTTGTATGCACATCCACGTGGGGCTGCAGCAGACGCCATCATCCTATGCTTTATCAGTGGTTGTGACTATCACAACCTTTTCAGGTGAGTGTATTTTTCCTGATCTACCTCACTGATCTGTTGGTATTACACTATCAGCGCTCCTTATTTTTCAGTTTCTATTGTCAACCTTAACAGGCTAGGTAAGAAACTATTGTAATATGGAAACTAACGTCTATTGTTCTCTGTTCTCAGCCATTCAAGCTGGGAAAAAAAACAACGGGGTAATCTTAGTAGAAGGAAACTGCATCTCTTACTCTTTGGTTTTGGCTTATGTATGGAAGCACCAAGCCTCAAGGCTGAGTTGAGAGATATTAGCCGTGCTGAAGTCAGGGAAACACATAAACAATCCACTAGGAATGATGGGGGAACTTCAGATAAATCAGGCGGCTCTGAACGGGGTTCCAGAAAATTTTCACCTGCCTCTTCCTCAGCCTTGGATTCCTCATCTTCCTCAGACGTGGACGGCAGACTATGCTTCCCATCCTCTGAGGTGACACCCCTAGTGGAAGCTGTCCACTCCACTATGGGGCTGGTGGATGATAAAGATCCTGAATCCACACAAGACCTCATGTTGGAGGCCTGGAATGCAGGTCCGTGGTACCTGGAAGGCTGCAGCAGGGGCTCTTCGCCCGGCGGTGGCAGGTACATGTGTAACAAGGTCCATAATGGTCTGGGTCCAACAATTAGAAGACTAACTTAAGGGTACCGTGTCTAGTAAGGACATTATTTCCTCATTTCCACGTATACAGGGGGCGGCAGACTTCTAGCGGATGCTTCCATCGACTCGCTCAAATTATCTGCAAAGGTAGCAGCTCTTTCCAATTCAGCGAGAAGGGCCCTCTAGTTGAAATGCTGGAAGGGAGACGTACAGTCCAGGAACAGACTATGCAGGATACCTTGTGAAGGAGACTTTTTGTTTGGATCACAACTGGATGACCTTTTGTCCAAAGTGGCAAACAATAAACAAGGATTTCCAGCTGTACAAACTCCATTCCATCGTAGCTGTCCGTTTCAGAGGAAGCAATTTTCCATAAGGAGCCTCCCAGAGACCAGAACTCCTGGAAGGATAGATGGAGGGGTCCTCAGGATTATGTTTGATCCATCATCCTCTACCAAGCCACGAGGCCTTCAATGACTCCACCATCCCAGTGGGGGGGAGGCTCTCCCTCTTCCTTGAGACTGTTTCCTCCAGCCCGTGAATTCTACAGCTCATTGCAAAAGGGCTGACATTACAACTGGAGTCGCCCCCTCGGGGGTATTTTATTGTAACATCTACAGTGCCTACAAGTAGTATTCAACCCCCTGCAGATTTAGCAGGTTTGATAAGATGCAAATAAGTTAGAGCCTGCAAACTTCAAACAAGAGCAGGATTTATTAACAGATGCATAAATCTTACAAACCAACAAGTTATGTTGCTCAGTTAAATTTTAATACATTTTCAACATAAAAGTGTGGGTCAATTATTATTCAACCCCTAGGTTTAATATTTTGTGGAATAACCCTTGTTTGCAATTACAGCTAATAATCGTCTTTTATAAGACCTGATCAGGCTGGCACAGGTCTCTGGAGTTATCTTGGCCCACTCCTCCATGCAGATCTTCTCCAAGTTATCTAGGTTCTTTGGGTGTCTCATGTGGACTTTAATCTTGAGCTCCTTCCACAAGTTTTCAATTGGGTTAAGGTCAGGAGACTGACTAGGCCACTGCAACACCTTGATTTTTTCCCTCTTGAACCTTGAACCTTGAACCAGGCCTTAGTTTTCTTGGCTGTGTGCTTTGGGTCGTTGTCTTGTTGGAAGATGAAATGACGACCCATCTTAAGATCCTTGATGGAGGAGCGGAGGTTCTTGGCCAAAATCTCCAGGTAGGCCGTGCTATCCATCTTCCCATGGATGCGGACCAGATGGCCAGGCCCCTTGGCTGAGAAAAAGCCCCACAGCATGATGCTGCCACCACCATGCTTGACTGTAGGGATGGTATTCTTGGGGTCATATGCAGTGCCATCCAGTCTCCAAACGTCACATGTGTGGTTGGCACCAAAGATCTCGATCTTGGTCTCATCAGACCAGAGAACCTTGAACCAGTCTGTCTCAGAGTCCTGCAAGTGATCATGAGCAAACTGTAGACGAGCCTTGACATGCTTTGAAAGTAAAGGTCCTTACGGGCTCGTCTGGAACGGAGACCATTGCGGTGGAGTACGTTACTTATGGTATTGACTGAAACCAATGTCCCCACTGCCATGAGATCTTCCCGGAGCTCCTTCCTTGTTGTCCTTGGGTTAGCCTTGACTCTTCGGACAAGCCTGGCCTCAGCACGGGTGGAAACTTTCAAAAGCTGTCCAGGCCGTGGAAGGCTAACAGTAGTTCCATAAGCCTTCCACTTCCGGATGATGCTCCCAACAGTGGAGACAGGTAGGCCCAACTCCTTGGAAAGGGTTTTGTACCCCTTGCCAGCCTTGTGACCCTCCACGATCTTGTCTCTGATGGCCTTGGAATGCTCCTTTGTCTTTCCCATGTTGACCAAGTATGAGTGCTGTTCACAAGTTTGGGGAGGGTCTTAATTAGTCAGAAAAGGCTGGAAAAAGAGATAATTAATCCAAACATGTGAAGCTCATTGTTCTTTGTGCCTGAAATACGTCTTAATACTTTAGGGGAACCAAACAGAATTCTTGTGGTTTGAGGGGTTGAATAATAAATGACCCTCTGAATAAACTTTTCACAATTTAAAAAAAAAATAAAAAAAGAAATAACATTCTTTTTTGCTGCAGTGCATTTCACACTTCCAGGCTGATCTACAGTCCAAATGTCACAATGCCAAGTTAATTCCGAATGTGTAAACCAGCTAAAACTGCAGGGGGTTGAATACTACTTGTAGGCACTGTATATGACAGGGAGAGAAAAGAATAGTGATCTCCATCTTAGAGCACTTAGGGTGGATCATAAAACAGGAAAATCTAGAACACAAACCTCAACAGTGTCGGTCTTTCTTGGGGCTGATCCTGGATTCAGTCGCTCAGAAGTCTTTTCTCCTGGAGGAGCAGATACTGAAGTCTCAATCCCTGGTCACCTTGGCGATTGAAAAACCAGTCATGACCCTCAGACAGGCTATGTCTCTTGTGGGGACCCTCACATCCTGCATCCCCACGGTTCTTTGGGCTCAGATAGATACGAGATCCCTTCAGATGGAGGTCCTGGTCTGACAGCAACAGTCAGGAGGCTTCTTGGATTTGAGACTCCGCTTGGATCCAAAGGTGTTGCTTTCTCTGTCCTGGTGGCAGGACTTAACTCTATTGTCCGCAGAGGTGTCCGGGTGTCCCAACATCACGGATATCATCCCAACAGATGCAGGTCACTTAGACTGGGGAGCTTACCTGAGAACTCACCTGTTACAAGGACTATGGGACGATCATGTGAGGACTCAGTCCTCAAACTTCAGTGAACTAACTGCAATAAAATCAGCCAGGGATCATCCCATGACAATAGATGCAATGCCGATCTCCTGGTCACAGGGTCTTCTATATGCCTTTCCACCCCTGGTTCTTCTTCCGGCGGTGCTTAGGAAGGTTCGGGAAGACAGGCCCTCATTATCGTCATAGCTCACTTCTGGCCAAAAAGAGCCTGGTTCTGTTGGCTCCAAAGACTGGCAATATCAGACCCTTGGATACAACCGGACAGGACAGATCTACTAGTCCAGGGACCAATGTGCCAACCCAAGGCTCCTACCCTCCACTTGACAGCGTGGCATTTGCAAGGCGGCTGCTCCTAGCACAGGGATTCCCCTGAGAATTTAGTAAAACTCTCCTTAAAAGTAGGAATCCGGTCGCCACTGGTATTTATTGAAGGGTCTGGTGAAAAATCCAGCAAGTTTCCTGGGCACAGATTGGGGGTCCCCCTCTCTTCCCGGCCATCCTGGAAATCCTTCAGTAAGGGTTGGATTGAACTTATCCACTAGCACCTTGAAGGTACAAGTTTTGGCCCTAGGAGCCCTCTATAAACATAACCTCAGAGAATAGATGGATTAGCAGGTTCATTAAATCCTGTGCTAGAGCGACTCCTGTCCCTTCTCCTTGCATGCCTCCCTGGGATTAAATCTTGTCCTTGATGCCCTTATAGACACCCCATTGAGCCCCTTTCAGATGTTCCCTCCAAGACCCTGAAGGTGGTACTACTCATTGCTTGACGTCCTCTAGACGGGTGGGTGACCTACAGGCGCTCTCCATTGTCCATCCATATACCCAAATTTTGGTCGGTAAGGTGGTATTGCGTACAGATCCCTCATAGCCTAAAGTGGTCAAGCCCTTCACAGGTCCCAGAAATTTATACTGCCTTCCATTGTGACCCTCCTTCCAATGACAAAGTGGACAGGCTCCATAACTTGGATCCCCCGGACTTTCCCTAGAACGTATCTACAAGCACCTTGGCTAGGTGAGCCCGGGATGCTATGTCACTGCCCTACTCAGCTAAGGGGGTGCCAGTTCCCCTGCAGATTAGGGCCTTTCCACTGGGTCACTTTCTACTACTTGGGCTGAGCGGGCAGAGGTGTCTATTGATCATATATGCAGGGCCGCCACTTGGTCCTCTTCCTCTACCTTTTTCTGTCACTATAGACTTGACTTGTCCTCCACGGCCGACCCTTCTTGGTAGACGGGTATTACAGGCGGTGGTCCCTCCCTTAGGTGATTGGTCTCTAGAATCTCTCAGGTGGTGCTGTCATGGGCGAAAGGGAAAAATCTTAATTACTTACCGGTAATGGGATTTTCAGAAGCCCATGACAGCACCCTTAGTTCCACCCTATGCACTGGTTATGGGAACCCTTCGGGGAGTGTTAGAGTTAATGGTGTATTCCTTTGGTGGTGGTGTGATTAACATTTTTGTTTGTGTTTTGCTGGTCCTCTCTGGCTCCGTAAACCTACTGATGTGGAGGAGAGGTACCGCCTTTTTATAAGTGGGTTTCCTGTCCTGGTGTGGGCGGAACCTATCTCTCAGGTGGTGCTGTCATGGGCTTCTGAAAATCCCATTACCGGTAAGTAATTAAGATTTTCCAATCTCAGGCTTTTCTTAGGTACAGCTCACTAAATGTTTCACATCAGATTGCTTCAGTCTATGAAGAGGGGGGGAGGGAGGGAGCAAGTTTGTGGTGTATCATATATGCTCCAGGGACAAAGAAACTGATAACAGAGCTAATAACTTGATGTTTTGGCTTC
The DNA here is from genome assembly GCF_048569485.1 of Anomaloglossus baeobatrachus. Lineage (NCBI taxonomy): Eukaryota > Metazoa > Chordata > Amphibia > Anura > Aromobatidae > Anomaloglossus > Anomaloglossus baeobatrachus. The sequence goes on along the minus strand of NW_027441782.1, from coordinate 397,276 downwards.
TATACCTATACAAGTCCTCATATAAGTCCTCATCAATCCTGTTGATGTATTTTCCCTGTATATTGTATGTATATTGTATAGAAGCTATCCTCCCAAAAGTACATGCGCTCAAAGAAAAAACAAGCATCAAGCATACAGAGGACATACAGTATACTGGACTATTTATTTATGCACAGTTTATTGAAAGTTTAAATATGCTTTAAGAAGTAATGACCTTAATCTTGTTATCCCGTTCACTCTAGCAGTCCTGAGATGAGTGCGGCCTTCCTTCTTTCTGAGTGTGGTTACTTTTTAGCCTTGCCTGTAGAGGAGGAGCTTCACTGGTGCTCAAGTGCAGCACAGACTTATCTCAGCTAACACGAAGCCTAGATCCTCAGGCTACATACATTCACACACAGCGGTTTTGCGGATCCGTTTTTTGCAGTGAAATGCAGTGACTCTGGGCATCCCAGCAAAGTCAATGGGTTTCAAGATATGACATTCAGACACATCGTTTTGTGAGGATCTGTTTTTGGGCTCAAAAATGGATCCTCACAAAAAATGAGCATGTCAGATTGTGTGGCGTTTTTCTAATCTGCTTTTGCTATTGAAAACATTATCTATGAGCTCAAAAACTTTTCAGGTGATGCAGTTTTTTAAAAAGCTGATCTGCTTTTGCAGCTGAAAAACATATCCTCAAAAAACACAGCAAAAGCGCTGTGTGAATGTAGCCTTAAGGCTGCTTTACACGGTACGACCGATTGTAAACCAATTGTGACCAATTTCACAATCGATCGTACCCGCCCCCGTCCTTTTTGCGTCACGGGCAAATCGCTGCCCGTGGCGCACAAAGTCGGTAACCCCCCATCACACATACTTACCTCCCGTCCGACCTCGCTGTGGGCAGCGAACGTCCACTTCCTGAAGGGGAAGGGACGTTCGGCGTCACAGCGACGTCACGCGGCAGCCGGCCAATAGAAGCGGAGGGGCGGAGATGAGCGGGATGTAAACATCCCGCCCACCTCCTTCCTTCCACATAGCCGGCGAGAGCCGCGGGTCGCAGGTGAGCTGCTGTTCATCGTTCCCGGGGTGTCACACGGAGCGGCGTGTGCTACTCCGGGAACGATGAACAATTAAATTAAACGATATTATGAAACCTAGCGACCAGTACACGACTCACGATTTTAGTCTTTAGTGTCTGGGAGTATGGGTCTCACACTCACACACACTATTATCTCGATCCCACCGCTATGCCACCAATATGTCACAAACCACCGGGGGGGTCACTCAGAAATCCCCCGCGCTGGCTACCAGTACGTCACAATCGGGGGGTAACAAGTGGGGGTCACCCCTCCTTTATACCTCCCGACCGACAGACAGAGCACGTGACGCGCTCTCTAGCGCCCCTCTTATAGTCAGGCCAATTATGGAATTGCCCGACAATAAGCAAGGAGGCCGCTATACTACTTATGCCGATTATTGAAGGGTCCCCGGTGAGAGTAGGGTATATATTCCCCCGACCTCCGCGGGCGGAATATATAAAACCTCCCTGAATCTCACTGGCCTCCCCACAATAATCCTTGGCACAACTCGCTGCCACCAACCGCTTCACGGTAACTATTAGCCGAACACACAGACGTGGGATTCAAGATCGAGATAACAGAACAGCCCAGGATTAATTATATAATTTAATCGCCTAAAGCACACTAGAAACTACAATATATACAATAGGGAATCTACAGAATATACAGTTATGTCAGAGTACAGTTACAGACAAAGCATGGTTTTCAAACAGGTATGCAATTCAATCAGTTACCTTGTGCGTCTGGCCACAGGGGGGCGCTGTAGACCAGGTTTCCAGGAACTCCCACAGATGTTTCCTACACGTGCCCCCAGCGAGAAGAACGCTGGAAAATGGCCGAAGTAGGGTTATCAACCTGGGCAGATCCAGGTCCCCTCCTACCTTAGTGACCTCACAGGGAAGCACTGCCACTCCCCCTGCATGGATCAGAATTATCCAGCAAAAGGGGATTTTGGCTATAACTTTGCCTGGGAGCGTCGTAGGCAGACGCCAATGCTCTCATTGTGACAGTTATGAATTTAGCTACAGAACGAGGGGACTCATGACCTGTCTGCCAGTTCCCCATTGGCTGATATCACGCCTGGGGCATTTCCCAATGTCCTGTTCCCATAAAAAGGGGGTGCCGGCATCGTCCACATGCGGAGACACCATTTTTATGGTTGCCATATTTATCGGAAATATGGCTTGCGAGATATGAACCATTTTTTACTGGAGTCGTTCTGTCTGGCTATTTCCATAGCCTTGCTAACTAGCTAGCAGCTCCTACTACAGGGTGACGGCAGGGAGTCATCCTGTGTCCATTGTCCTAAAGCCACCTAATTTCCATATCACAGGACATGGCCATGGATTTGTTGCTAAACCAGTTGTGTGAAGGGAAGGGGGTGGGGTGACACCAGGAGAGGGCTTCCTGACATGACTTGAATGTCATGATTTATCGTCATATCTCCGGATTTACCTCACAACACCGTACACAATAATAATTTCGGGCTTGCATCCATGCTGGGCTTATGACTTCCTTATTCTTCGTTTCCTATATACATACATGTGATTGTCCTTTTTGGTAGCCGGGGCCTCTTGATCTTTTGGCTCCGATCACCATTTATGTACATGTAATAATATTGCTCCTTGCGCATGCTCATTTCGAGCTCTAACACTGTCTGTGCATCTGTTGCACCTTTTTGAGCCTCTCGTCGCTCCGTACTGGCTCTGGCGCATGCGCATAAGCCCAGGGATAACATCACTATGCCGAGGCCCGGCTTGTGTGCTCTGCGCCTGCGTACGCACCTGCGCCCTCCTAATTATGGTCCGGACCGCGCGCCAGCGATGATCCAGCTGATCGTGAGTAACCCTCACCTATCTCCTTATATAGGAGCCTGTCGTCACAGTGCACTGTACTTTCCCTGACGAAGCCGCAGCGGCGGCGATACGCGTGGGGTGATCCTTTGTACCCCGGGTATGCGCCCCTCCACATTGAGTACTGGCTCTCTAATGGACCTTGCAGTGTTGTCCCCTTGATATTTCCTTATTGCTCCACAGGACTTACACTGCCTCCCCATAACCGCTCCTCTGCACCCTACTTTAGGTGTGCTGCCTCCCACTCCGAATTGACCATACTCCTGGATTGCCAGGTATCTAATGGGGGTTTCATTCCTTGTTGTCCAGCAGGGTGATGATGTCCTCAGGGGCATATAACAACTTATATTGCGTGTTTGGGGAGATTACCATGTTTTGGCTGGTCCCTTTATAGACCTCTCTTTATGGTTCCATGCCTGGTCACTACCCTTTAGCCTTCACTATTGTCATTGGTTATGTACCTTCTTTATATGTGACATTTTTCTATTGTGCTTGGATTAGGGTATACTAGGCTGCTACAAATTTTTCCCCTTGTGGCGGGGCTATGTGACTGCATTATTGTAATATTGTACTATTATCTATTACTATTCACCTGTGGGTACAGGATCCTGTTTATATTATATGTTTTAATTGGTTTTAAACTTTATTGTGCACTGTTAATAAAGGTTCTTTTTTCACATGACATCATGGGTTGTGCGATATATGCAATGTCTTTTCTCCTTTAATTCATTATGCTTTTTTGATGCGCTTGATGGTCACGTAAGGGGTGCTGGATTCACCTTTGGAGTTGTCAAGCATCAAGTCTAGGGTAACATTTAGGTCCCCGCATAGTAAGACTATGCCTTGTACCAGGGGGGGGGGGTTACGGTACATACTAATTTGGAAATAAAATGGTCATGGTGTTGGTTGGGAGCGTAGGTATTAATAATTGGAAAAGTTTGGCTACCAACAATTAAAGAGAGGATAATGTATCTGGCCTCACTGTCCACCCTACAATCCAGCACCTGGTGGGGTAGTAATTTGTGCTTGGCTATCGCTACACCCTTGGAACGGGAATCAGGGTTGTTTGTTAAAAAACTAGGTTGTGTAATATTTGTTCTTGATTGCGGGTGGGTGTCCCTGTTTAAAGTGAGTTTCTTGGAAGCATATCAATTGAACCTTATGTTTGTGAAAGTGGTAGAGGATTTGCGCTTGCTTCTCTGGTGTGTTGAGGCCTTTTGTGTTAACATAGTAACATAGTTTGTAAGGCGGAAGGAAGACATTATGTCCATCTAGTTCAGCCTATTTTTAGTGCAGCTGTTCTGCAGTGCTGAACCAGGGGAAGGTAAAAACCCACAGCGTAGGAGCCAATTTTCTTCATAGGGAAAATATTCTTTCCCGACTCCTAAGCTGAGTCAACTATCTACCTGTAATATTATGTTATTCATAACCTTCTATACTGTTGCTTTCAAGAAAAGCATCCATTCCTCTCTTAAATTCATTCAGTGAGTTGTCCATAACCACTTCCTCAGGAAGAGAGTTCCAGAGCCTCACTGCTCTTACCGTGAAGAACCCTCTTCTATGCTGATGTAGACATTTTCTTTCCTCCAAACGAAGAGAATGCCCCCTTGTTCTTGTCACAGTCCTTGGTACAAAAAGATCATGGGAAAGATCTCTGTATTGCCCTCTGATACACTTGTACATATTTATTAGGTCTCCTCTAAGTCTTCTCTTTTCTAGAGTAAATAGACCTAATTTTGATAACCTTTCTGGGTATTGTAATGCTCCTACTCCATTTATTATTTTACTTGCCCACCTCTGAACCCATTCAAGTTCAGTAATGTCTTTCTTGAGCACAGGCGCCCAAAATTGCACACAATACTCCAAGTGTGGTCTGATGAGTGATTTATACAGAGGGAGAACTATGTTTTCATCTCGTGCCCCCAGATCTCTTCTAATACATCCCATGACCCTATTTGCTTTGGTGGCAGCTGCCTGACACTGGGCACTCCAATTTAGGTTCTTATTCACTAAGATGCCTAAGTCTTTTTCCATGTCTGATTTCTCCAGCAGTTTCCCATTTAGTAAGTAATCGTAGCATCTGTTTCTCTTTCCCATGTGCAGAACCTTACACTTATCTGTGTTACACCTCAGCTGCCATTTTTCAGCCCAATTCTCCAATTTACTCAAATCCATCTGTAGTTACAAACTGTCCTCCTTTGTGTTAACTATCTTACATAGTTTTGTATCATCTGCAAATACTGATATTTTACTCTGTAATCCATCCTCCAGATCATTAATAAATATATTAAATAGTAGGGGGCCCAATACAGACCCCTGTGGCACCCCACTAGTAACCGTGGCCCAATCTGAGTATGCACCATTAATAACCACTCTTTGTTTTCTATCACTAAGCAGCTACCTACCCATCTACACACATTTTCCCCGAGCCCAAGCTTTCTCATTTTACTTAGCAGTCTTTTATGTGGGACAGTGTCAAATGCTTTACCGAAGTCGAGATAAATGACATCTAATGATTCTCCCTGGTCCATGTGAGAGCTTACATCCTCATAGAAGCTGATCAGGTTAGTGTGACAGAAGCGATCCTTCATAAATCCATGCTGATATGTAGTTAAACATTTATTAAGATATTGCATAATAGAATCCCTTAAAAAACCCTTCAAACATTTAACCACAACAGATGTTAAGCTTACCGGCCTATAGTTTCCAAGTTCCCTTTTAGATCCCTTTTTGAATATTGGTACCACATTTGCTAGCCGCCAATCCAGTGGAACAGACCCGGTTTCTATAGAGTCTTTAAATATAAGGAATAGAGGCCTGTCTACCACATTACTTAACTCCCTTAATACCCGAGGGTGAATGCCATCAGGGCCTGGTGATTTGTCAATTTTAATGTTACTAAGTCGGTTCTGCACTTCTTCCTGGGTTAGGCAGGTCATACTTAATGAAGCGTTTACATTATCACTCTGCATTTCCCCTGGATTATCCTTTTCCTGTGTGAACACAGTTGAGAAAAAAGTATTTAAAACATTTGCTTTTCCCACATCGCTCTCTATGATTTTACCCTCATTGTTCTTTAAAGGGCCGACACCATCAATTTTAATCTTTTTTCTGTTTATATAATTAAAGAATAGTTTGGGATTTCTTTTGCTTTCCTTAGCAATGAGTCTCTCAGTTTCCACTTTTGCTAAATATATTTGTTTTTTACACATTTTATTTTTTTCTCTATATCTTTTTATTGCTTCTTTGCTGCCTTCTTGTTTTAGCTTCTTCACTGCGTTCTTATTATTTATTGCCCCTTTTACATCCTTATTTAGCCACATTGGTTTTCTCTTGTTCCCCGCCCTTTTATTTCCGTATGGTATGGCTCGCTCGCAGTGGGTGTTTAATACGGATTTAAAAATTTCCCATTTATTTTCTGTGCTCCTATTTTTGAGGACATTGTCCCAATCAATTCGGCGAAGGTCTTCTCTTACGCTGCTTTCACACTACATTTTATTAACATGCGTCCTGTACATTTTCTTAATGCAAAAACGGATCCAGTGCAAATGCGTTTTCATTTTAATGCATCTGGCTTCCGCCCTTTACACTCAACAGAAACTGCCCTTGTCAAAGTGACCAATGACCTATTGACAGCAAAACGTAATGGTGACCACTCTCTGCTTATCCTTCTTGACCTCTCTGCCGCCTTCGACACTGTTGACCACCATCTCCTTCTCACTATGCTCCATTCTATCGACCTAAAGGACACTGTGCTCTCGTGGTTCTCTTTCTGGCCGTTCATTCAGCCTATCATTTGCTGGCTCCACATCTTCTCCTCTTCCTCTCACTGTTGGGGACCCTCAAGTATCAGTCCTTGGCCCTCTTCTTTTCTCCCTCTACACTGCCCCAATTGGAATGACCATCAGCAGATTTGGCTTCCAGTACCATCTTTATGCTGATGACACCCAGCTATACACCTCATCCCCTGAGCTCACCCCCGCTGTACTACAGAACACAAGTGACTGCCTGACTGCAGTTTGCAACATAATGTCTGCTCTCTATCTGAAACTTAACCTTTCCAAAACTGCCCGCTCATGCCGCTTGCACCTCAAGAACATCTCTAGAATCCGTCCCTTTCTCACAATGGAAATGACAAAAACACTCACCGTGGCCCTGATCCACTCTCGCCTTGACTACTGTAACTCTCTATTAATTGGTCTCCCCCTAACTAGACTCTCTCCTCTACAGTCCCTCCTTAATGCAGCAGCTAGGGTAATCTATCTGGCTAATCGTTACTCGGATGCCTCTGCTCTGTGCCAGTCATTGCACTGGCTGCCCATATATCACAGGATCCAATTCAAACTGCTTGTTCTCACCCACAAAGCTCTCCACAGTGCGGCACCCCCCTACATCTCCACCCTCCTCTCTGTCTATCACCCCACCCATTCTCTATGCTCTGCAAATGACTTTCGACTAACATCCACACTAATTCGAACCTCCCACTCCCGAATCCAAGAATCCAAGATTTCTTTCGAGCTGCACAAAACCTCTGGAACGCTCTACCCCAAGAAGTTAGGACAAATCACAACTTACTCAGCTTCAGACGCTCCCTAAAAACGCATCTTTTTAGGGCGGCCTATCACACTCCCTAGCCAAACTAATTTCACCTAATCCCTCTACAACTTCTCAGAACATAACCCCACGTCAAACTCCATGGCACCCAAATGCATCTCAAGGCTCTGGCCTATTGGTCCAGGAAGCCATTATCTATCCCCCATTTCCTTGAGATGGCTGGATTGTTATTGTAAATAAGCACTTGTACCATGCCCCTCCCCCCATCTCATTGTAGATTGTAAGCTCTCACGAGCAGGGTTGCCTTTTTTCCCTTTAAATATTGTATCTTCTATAATTGTTACTTGTTTGTATATGTTTATATATATGATATGTATATGAGCCTCCTGAATTGTAAAGCGCTGCAGAATACGTTGGCGCTATAGAAATAAAGATTATTATTATTATTATTTGCAATGGACTCGCATCAACATGCGTTTACATGTGTTTGCGTGCAGTTTAGTCAAGATCCAGCGACTTGCAGCTTTTTTAACTTTTTTCAAAAACTCTACTTGTAGCTTTTTTGAGCTGCGTCCAAATATACAGTGTTCATTTTAGGACTTGATCATATATCAGTGTCAAACATTAGAAATACCTTGTTTGATCACTGACAACTGATATCATTGAGAACTGATACCAGATCACTGACAACTGATACCTGACAACTGACAACTGATTTCTCATACCTGACTTTTTTTTCCTATGATATATTTCTACCTAAATATGAAATCCTATAAATAATGAACCTAGAGCTTAATGGTAAGACATCAGTGTCACACACAGCATTATCCTTTCAAATAAAAAAAATAATACACCCATCCACTAGGGGGGCTACAACCCAGAGCTCTGGCCTTTCCCACTTTTTGCCAAATGTACCGTATTTTTCGGACTATAAGACGCACCCTGGTTTTAGAGGAGGAAAATAGGAAAATAAAATTTTAAGCAAAAAATGTGGTCATGACACATTGTTATGGGGCGAGGATCTGCTGCTGACACTATTATGGGGGTAATGTCCCCAAATTCTCTACTATGGTATCCCATTCTGGTAATGATCCTCCTGCCTTGTATATGCAGTATATGTCCCTCATCCTACTATATACCGTCATCCTGCCATATGGCCGCATCCTGCTATATAACCCACCATGGCATATGGCCCCATCCTGCTCATAATATAGCCCCATCCTGCTCATATACCCCCATCCTGCTCATAATATACCCCCATCCTGCTCATAATATACCCCCATCCTGCTCATATACCCCCATCCTGCTGATATGCCCCCATCCTGCTCATATGCCCCCATCCTGCTCATATGACCCCATCCTGCTCATATACCCCCATCCTGCTCATATGACCCCATCCTGCTCATGTGACCCCATCCTGCTCATAATATACCCTCATCCTGGTCTATGGCCGCATTCTGTGGCACATAAAAAAAATAAACGTTCATACTCCCCTCACCTTACCTCACTCCCTGCAGCATCGCTCGTCCTCCCGTCTGTGTCAGCGGCAGCGCCACTGAATGGAGCCGTCCCCGTTACCCTGCTGCATCGCGATCATCTCCTGTGTCTGTGCCGGCGGCTGCGTGTGGATGCGTGCGCACAATGATGACGTGATCACTGTGCTAGTCTCCACCCAGCCGCCGGCACAGACACAGGAGATGATCGCGATGCAGCAGGGTAACGGGGACGGCTTCATTCAGCGGCGCTGCCGCTGACACAGACGGGAGGACGAGCAATGCTGCAGGGGATTGGTGAGTACTGTACACTGATTCACTGCTCCCCGCGCTGATGATGATGCACGGGGAGCAGTGAATACAGCCGCACATGATCACTCCAGGCCGTAGTTGCCAGGGGTGATAATGCGGGCCGGCTGTTTATCCCCCGCCCATCATCCCGCCCACCTGTCAGTGCCTGCTTCAGCGCTGAGGGATGATGGGCGGGGGATGGGCGTGCATATTAAATGAGCGGGTCCACGTGGTCACGGCAGGCTGCTACAGCCTGCTCGTGCCCCCGATGACCCGCTCCACCGCAGCACCCACATTCCCCGCAGCCCCCATCAGACCATAAGATGCACCCCCACTTTCCCCCAACATTTGGGGGGAAAAAAGTGCGTCTTATGGTCCGAAAAATACGGTAAATGATATGTGAGTGTGATCAGTGAGTGGTGATATATGAGAAGGTCACTGCTCAGGTCTCAGACATCAGACTGAGAATTGGCTAGACTGCTGAGACCATACTACCCTCAAACCAAACCCTTCCATGTCCGATTAACCACTCCGAGACAAGTTAACCAAAAATACAAACTTTATTAGGAGAGCTTTATAAAATCAGTAAACAACTCTCATCTTTTGTTGTGGATGGAGGTCGGTCACAGCACAATTAACCATTATAAATAACCACTTTCAAAACGAAACTTTGTGCCAGGCCGGACTTACGGCGCACTTTAGCTTTCGTAATTGAACTGTGTTCCTTGAAACCGCTGTGACTGTAAAAGAATAACCAAAAACTAGGGAGGGAGGATGGGACAGCACCGTCCGGATCTCACAAGGTGAGGAGAGACCGGATACAGGAAAAGAGGGAATATTTATAGGGGGAAAGAAAGGGATTATGGGAACATCCCCATTGGATAAACCCCTTGGAAGGGGAGGAGGGAGAATCGGACATGAGAGGGGAACATTAACCCCTTACTAACCGGGCACAGCAGTCAGGGTGCATTCAGTAAAACACTGACATGCCCCTGAAGACTGCTGAGACCATACTACCCTCAAACCAAACCCTCCCATGTCCGATTAACCACTCCGAGACAAGTTAACCAAAAATACAAACTTTATTAGGAGAGCTTTATAAAATCAGTAAACAACTCTCATCTTTTGTTGTGGATGGAGGTCGGTCACAGCACAATTAACCATTATAAATAACCAGTTTCAAAACGAAACTTTGTGCCAGGCCGGACTTCCGGCGCACTTTAGCTTTCGTAATTGAACTGTGTTCCTTGAAACCGCCACGGAGGAGCAGAGGCCCTAGACTGTGCTCCGACCCCCACCCATAATGAACAAGGCCTGCTCAATACCATCTTGCAGGCCTGATAAAAATATGTCTAGGCCAATGTTATTCAAATGAACGCCATCGTTCAACATCAGGGAGGAATTATCCCCTTCCAATTGCCAGTGTCTAACGACGATCCCTGCCTTAAAGCGGACAAAACGCGAAATACGTGAGTTGAGTGTCCGCCTCGAACGCTCCAGAGCCGCAGCTCCTTGAGCCCCTCGCCAAACAGGCCGGGAAATGACCTCGGACCAAACAAGGACAAGTTCAGGAAAAAAGGCATGAAACTTGTCCACGTCAGACCTCATTGTGGTGATAAGCTCCGCCAAACGGCGGGCACCGAGGTCATTACCCCCAGCGTGAATGACGAGGACCACTGGAGCTAAAGCAGACCTCGCAATGTCCACAACCTCCGGTATAACTTGAGGCCATATGAGACCCCTGACGCCTCTCCAATTGACTTCGAAGCCACGAAAGCCAAGGGCACGTCCTCCAGGTCGATTCTCAGCCCGCTGTCCTGCCCAGAAAATATAGGAGTGTCCCAATAGCCAAATGACAGGCTTGGCAGCTCCTAGAAGAAGAAAACTGTCAGTGACACATGTACAAGAAGGCAAACCTGTGCAAAAGAAATGGATTAATGAAGCAGTAATTCTGGTCTAATATATCTCGCAAAACACGCAGAACGCCACCGGCCTATGCGTTGAATGACTTCATTAGGCAATCCTGCCCGGGCGGCCTCAGTTGCCGCCTCAATCCGGAAGGAGTGAGTACCAAATTCGCCGGCAGGAAAGCCGAGGAACCTTAAACATTTACGGAAAACAGCTAAAAATTGGAATCTCGTCAGAGGGGAACCATCTTCATGTACTAGGAAGGAAGAACTACCATGGCGCAAAGCGATATAGTTAAGCGTCAATGTAACAGGGCACACTGGGCCATGAATGGCAAACAAAGATATCCAGAAGCCATTTCCGGTTTGATCGGTCTTAGATTTCCGAATTATAATCCTTAAACCCCCATTACACAATGCGACGTCGTCGTGCCGAAGGCCCCCATGAGTGCCTCTGGCAGGAGAAACCAACTCGCTAATGCGCAATGCGCCAAAAAAGGCAATAGCAAAAGAGGCGGAGAAAAGAGCAGACTCAAAAGGAGGGGGACAAACAGCAGAGATATGTCCGATGATACGAGAAAGAAGGCTAAAAGAAACCGGCCTTCTACACTCCCTTCTGGGCTGCCCCCTACCCCACCCCTTAACTGCTTGCTGGACTATAAAAAACTTAGTAACGTCCGACCAACCTCGAAGCTTGAAATGAAAGGCAAGTCCAGACAATCGGTTCCGCGCTACCGCGCAGGAAGCACCTTTATTATACAGATGATACAAATACCGGCAGGTAACGTCCAGTCTGGCAGAATCAGAGGTGGAAACCGGATAATTAGCTGCAACAGATAGCCATTCCTCCCATGCCTTACCGTAAGCCAGCCAAGTCCTCGGGGCCAGTGAAGACGTCACCAAAGGCATCAGCTGCATTCCAGCAGGTCCCATATGCTGGGTGGACACGACATTCCCTCTGGTTGTGCCCGAGGACACAGCTGTCGAAATTTCTGAAATTGAAAACGGGAAAGTGAGTCAGCGATAGCGTTGTACCTGCCAGGCACATGGCGAGCCCTAAACCACATATTGAGCTCGAGGCAATGCAGCACAAAAAATCTAAGTAACTTTAGGACTGGCAAAGAGGATGAAGTCAGATGGTTTATCGCGTGAACCACGGACATATTATCAGTCCAAAATAAAATCCGTTTATTTCTGAAAGCTGGGCCCCAGATCACAACAGCTGTTACAATGGGAAACAATTCAAGGAGGGTCAGGTTGGACACGAAACCTCTAGCGTGCCAAGATTGAGGCCATTGCTCAGCACACCACTGATCGCCAAAAATAACGCCAAAACCCAAAGATCCCGATGCATCGGAAAAAAGTGATAGTTCTTCATTGGAAATAACGTTATCCTGAAAACAAGTTTGACCATTATACCTGGATAGAAAATCATTCCAGATAAACAAATCAGCTTTCAAGCAGGGGGTAAGCCTGATGCGGTGATGAGGAAGGCGAACCCCTTTAGTGGCAAGTGATAACCTCCGGGAAAAAACTCGTCCCATTGGCATGACACGACAGGCAAATACAAGAAGGCCCAGCAAAGATTGCATCTGACGAAGGGTCACACTACGAACTGAACAGAAACCCATAATCAGCGAGCGCAGCTTTTCTACTTTGTCATCCGGAAGGCGAAATAGCATTGCATTGAATCTATTTCAATACCGAGGAAGGAAAGAACCTGGGAGGGGCCGACTGTTTTCTCCCTCGACAAAGGGACACCAAATCTGGACATCAAACTGCAAAACGTATCCAATAGAAGCTGGCAATGAGTGGAATCTTGAGGGCCAACAAAAAGGAAGTCGTCAAGATAATGAATAATAGATTGGGAACCAGATTCAACCTTCATGACCCATTCTAAGAAAGAACTGAATAGCTCAAAATAGGAGCAAGAGATCGAACAACCCATGGGAAGGCATGTATCGTAATAATAAAAACCATCTACGAAACATCCCAACAGATGGTAGCAATCCGGGTGGACCGGGAGTAGGCGGAAAGCCGACTCAATATCTGACTTGGCCATCAAAGCCCCCGGTCCCGCTCGCCTAACTAACGCAACAGCTTTGTCAAAAGAGACATACGTGACAGACGCATCCGATTCGGGTATACCATCATTGACGGATAAACCCTTCGGATGGGAAAGGTGATGAATTAATCGAAATTTCCCAGGCTCCTTCTTCGGAACAACCCCCAGCGGGGACACCCGTAAGTTGTAAAAAGGAATCGAATCAAAGGGTCCCTTTAATCTGCCTTTTGCTAACTCACAGGTTATTTTATCCAATAAAACTTCGTGAAGCTCCGTCGCAGACTTTAGGTTACGGGCAAAAAGGGGGTGTCTATTAAGTTTAAAAGGTATAAAGAAACCAAAAGAGAAGCCGAAGCGCAGATGCGCGGCCGCATCCTTATTGGGGTACCGGTCGAGCCATGGCCCCATCTCGGCCACGCTCACCGGCGTCCCGATTCTCAGGTGGGTTTGACTGCTTTGTTGGCAATTTCGCCGAAGGGCGGGGGCATTTGGCCGCTGCATGGGAGCCTCCGCAAGCAGAACATTCATGTTTATATCTGCAGAGACCAAAGAATCGGCAGTGCCCTTCGTTGAATTGCCAACATGTGCCGGGTCTACGAACGGCCACTGAACTGGAACCGGCGGAGTTGCCAGGGGCCGCGGCATGAAAGGGGGCTTTAGGAGTCATCATGAGACGCAACCAGGAATCAGTAGCTTTAACCCCCCACCCTAAGTGAGGTTGTAGGGCCAAACGACGCCTGAAATCCTCATCATAACGCCACCACGCAGATCCGCCGTGTGCTTTGTATGCGTTATAAATGGAATCAACATATATAAAAAGTTCCGAACAGCGTTCGGGATGTTTCTGACCCATAACACCTCCCAATACAAAAAAGGCTTGCAGCCAGTTATTGATAGTTTTTGCGACCCTGTGTTTTTTGTCAAAGGGGCGTTCAGCGGAGCGCCTCTCTTTGTCAATCGTAAATTGGTCAGTGGAAACCAGTGACCAAATGTCTACGTAATCATTAGCCCATATCTTGTTAACCGTCTCTGAGTCAAGGTGGGATCCTAAAGGGGACATACCACAAAAGAATGTGTCCTTATGTATATCAGCCCGAGGAGGAGGCTGAAATCTCTTCTCGGGCTGATTTCCAAGTAAGAGAGGGTTAACCAGAATTTTATTACCCGGGGTATTTAAATGAGCTAACAGAGCTTTTAACGACATAGCAGTATTATCAGCGGCTCCCCACACCCCAGAATAGTTGTACTCACCGACCGCTGGAGCATCTGTGGGAGTCACCGATACTTGTGGAGCCGGTACCGAGTCGGCAGCCTGCGGTTGAACCAAATAGGGTTCGGCATCTCTCCGGCGGCGTAATGTGATTTTCCCTAGTTATGAGGTTAAACCTGCAAACACTGTGTATAAGTCACTCTGCTGTGTGAGATGTGACTTCTGCACGGGCACAGATCAGCCATTACTGCAGATCCACACAAACAGGAGAATTTAAAAAGAGTTACATTTTATTTTCCCACTCCTGGGATGGAACCGAGGAACCACTCTCCAGAGGCAGCAACTTTACCCCTCGCCATTCCCTGGAGACATGGGGGAGGCTTTCTTGCCTTATGAGATTAACCGAGAGAATATTCTGCTCTAGTCCTGATTCTCAGTCTGATGTCTGAGACCTGAGCAGTGACCTTCTCATATGTCACCACTCACTGATCACACTCACATATCATTTACATTTGGCTGGAGGAGGGCAGTGGGAAAGGCCAGAGCTCGGGGTTATAGCTCCCCTAGTGGATGGGGGTATTTTTTTTTTTTATTTGAAAGTATAATGCTGTGTGTGACACAGATGCCTTACCATTAAGCTATAGGTTCATTATTTATAGGATTTCATTTTTAAGGAAGAAATATATCATAGGAATAAAAAAGTCAGGTATCAGAAGTCAGTGATCAGGTGTCAGTGATCAGGTATCAGTTGTCAGTGATCTGGTATCAGTTGTCAGTGATCTGGTATCAGTTGTCAGTGATCTGGTATCAGTTGTCAGTGATCTGGTATCAGTTGTCAGTGATCTGGTATCAGTTGTCAGTGATCTGGTATCAGTTGTCAGTGATCAGGTATCAGTTGTCAGTGATCTGGTATCAGTTGTCAGTGATCAGGTATCAGTTGTCAGTGATCAGGTATCAGTTGTCAGTGATCAGGTATCAGTTGTCAGTGATCAGGTATCAGTTGTCAGTGATCTGGTATCAGTTGTCAGTGATCTGGTATCAGTTGTCAGTGATCTGGTATCAGTTGTCAGTGATCTGGTATCAGTTGTCAGTGATCAGGTATCAGTTGTCAGTGATCTGGTATCAGTTGTCAGTGATCTGGTATCAGTTGTCAGTGATCTGGTATCAGTTGTCAGTGATCAGGTATCAGTTGTCAGTGATCAGGTATCAGTTGTCAGTGATCTGGTATCAGTTGTCAGTGATCAGGTATCAGTTGTCAGTTCTCAGTGATCAAACAAGGTATTTCTGATGTTTGACACTGATATATGATCATGTCCTAAAATGAACACTGTATATTTGAACGCAGCTCAAAAAAGCTACAAGTAGCGTTTTTGAAAAAAGTTAAAAAAACTGCAAGTCGCTGGATCCTCACTAAACTGCACACAAACGCATGTGAATGCATGTTGACGCGAGTCCATTGCAAATGCATTGAAATGAAAACGCATTTGCACTGGATCCGTTTTTGCATTAAAAAAACGTACAGGACACATGTTAAAAAAAACGTAGTGTGAAAGCAGCCTAAGGCCTAAGAGAGAGAGAGAAAGAGAACAAGAGAGAGGAAGAGAGAGAGAGAGAAAGAGAGAGAGAAAGAGAGAGAGAAAGAGAGAGAGAAAGAGAGGGAGAGAGAGGAAGAGAGAGAGAGCGAAAGAAAGAACGAGAGAGGAAGAGGGAGAGAGAGAAAGAGAACAAGAGAGAGGAAGAGGGAGAGAGAGAAAGAGAGGGAGAGAGAGGAAGAGAGAGAGAGAAAGAGAGGGAGAGAGAGGAAGAGGGAGAGAGAGAAAGAGAGGGAGAGAGAGGAAGAGGGAGAGAGAGAAAGAGAGGGAGAGAAAGAGAACAAGAGAGAGGAAGAGAGAGAGAAAGAAAGAGAGAACGAAAGAGAGAGAAAGAGAGAGAGAAATAAAGAGAGAAATAAAGAAAGAAACAAACTCACTCTCTGGTGTACTGAGCATGCCCAGAAACCACAAACAGGATCCTGTTTATCAGTATACCAGCGTTCACATGCGTTTGCGTGCAGTTTTGTCAGAATCCAGCGTCTTGCAGTATTTGGACGCAGCTCAAAAATGCTACAAGTAGCGTTTTTGAACAATGATAAAAAACTACAAGTCGCTGGATTCTGACAAAACTGCACGAAAACACATGTGAACGCATGTTGACGCAAGTCCATTGCAAATGCATTGAAATGAAAACGCATTTGCACTGGATCCGCTTTTGCAGCAAAAAAGCGTTCAGGACGCATGTTAGAAAAACCTAGTATGAAAGCCGCCTTAGAGAAGACATTCACCGAATTGATTGGGACAATGTCCTCAAAAATAGGAGCACAGAAAATAAATGGGAGATGTTTAAATCCGTATTAAACACCCACTGCGAGCGAGCCATACCGTACGGAAATAAAAGGGCTAGGAACAGGAGAAAACCAATGTGGCTAAATAAGGATGTAAAAGGGGCAATAAATAATAACAAGGCATTTAAGAAGCTAAAACAAGAAGGCAGCGAAGAAGCATTAAAAAGATATAGAGAAAAATAAAATGTGTAAAAAACAAATACATTTAGCAAAAGTGGAAACTGAGAGCCTCATTGCTAAGGAAGGCAAAAGAAATCCCAAACTATTCTTTAATTATATAAACAGAAAAAAGATTAAAATTGATGGTGTCGGCCCTTTAAAGAACAATGAGGGTAAAATCATAGAGAGCGATGTGGGAAAAGCAAATGTTTTAAATACTTTTTTCTCAACTGTGTTCACACAGGAAAAGGATAATCCAGGGGAAATGCAGAGTGATAATGTAAACGCCCCATTAAGTATGACCTGCCTAACCCAGGAAGAAGTGCAGAACCGACTTAGTAACATTAAAAGTGACAAATCACCAGGCCCTGATGGCATTCACCCTCGGGTATTAAGGGAGTTAAGTAATGTGGTAGACAGGCCTCTATTCCTTATATTTAAAGACTCTGCAGAAACCGTGTCTGTTCCACTGGATTGGCGGCTAGCAAATGTGGTACCAATATTCAAAAAGGGGTCTAAAAGGGAACCTGGAAACTATAGGCCGGTAAGCTTAACATCTGTTGTGGTTAAATGTTTGAAGGGTTTTTAAGGGATGCTATTATGCAATATCTCAATGTTAATAAATGTTTAACTCCATATCAGCATGGATTTATGAAGGATCGCTCCTGTCACACTAACCCGATCAGCTTCTATGAGGATGTAAGCTCTCAAATGGACCGAGGAGAATCATTGGATGTCATTTATCTCGACTTCGGTAAAGCATTTGACACTGTCCCACATAAAAGATTGATAAGTAAAATGAGAAAGCTTGGGCTCGGGGAAAAGGTGTGTAAATGGGTAGGTAGCTGCTTAGTGATAGAAAACAAAGAGTGGTTATTAATGGTGCATTCTCAGATTGGGCCACAGTTACTAGTGGGGTGCCACAGGGGTCTGTATTGGGCCTCCTACTATTTAATATATTTATTAATGATCTGGAGGATGAGTTACAGAGTAAAATATCAGTATTTGCAGATGATACAAAACTATGTAAGATAGTTAACACAAAGGAGGACAGTTTGTAACTACAGATGGATTTGAGTAAATTGGAGAATTGGGCTGAAAAATGGCAGCTGAGGTGTAACACAGATAAGTGTAAGGTTCTGCACATGGGAAGGAGAAACAGATGCTACGATTACTTACTAAATGGGAAACCGCTGGGGAAATCAGACATGGAAAAAGGCTTAGGCATCTTAGTCCATAAGAAGCTAAATTGGAGTGCCCAGTGTCAGGCAGCTGCCACCAAAGCAAATAGGGTCATGGGATGTATCAGAAGAGATCTGGGGGCACGAGATGAAAACATCATTCTCCCTCTGTATAAATCACTCATCAGACCACACTTGGAGTATTGTGTGCAATTTTGGGCGCCGGTGCTCAAGAAAGACATAACTGAACTTGAAAGGGTTCAGAGGCGGGCTACTAAAATAATAAATGGAGTAGGAGCATTACAATACCCAGAAAGGTTATCAAAATTAGGTCTATTTACTCTAGAAAAGAGAAGACTTAGAGGAGACCTAATAAATATGTACAAGTGTATCAGAGGGCAATACAGAGATCTCTCCCATGATCTTTTTGTACCAAGGACTGTGACAAGAACAAGGGGGCATTCTCTTCGTTTGGAGGAAAGAAAATGTCTACATCAGCATAGAAGAGGGTTCTTCACGGTAAGAGCAGTGAGGCTCTGGAACTCTCTTCCTGAGGAAGTGGTTATGGACAACTCACTGAATGAATTTAAGAGAGGAATGGATGCTTTTCTTGAAAGCAACAGTATAGAAGGTTATGAATAACATAATATTACAGGTAGATAGTTGACTCAGCTTAGGAGTCGGGAAAGAATATTTTCCCTATGAAGAAAATTGGCTCCTACGCTGTGGGTTTTTACCTTCCCTGGTTCAGCACTGCAGAACAGCTGCACTAAAAATAGGCTGAACTAGATGGACATAATGTCTTCCTTCCGCCTTACAAACTATGTTACTATGTTAACGCAAAAGGCCTCAACACACCAGAGAAGCGAGCGCAAATCCTCTACCACTTTCACACATTGTAAGGTTCAATTGATATGCTTCCAAGAAACTCACTTTAAACAGGGACACCCACCCGCAATCAAGAACAAATATTACACAACCTAGTTTTTAACAAACAACCCTAATTCCCATTCCAAGGGTGTAGCGATAGCCAAACACAAATTACTACCCCACCAGGTGCTGGATTGTAGGGTGGACAGTGAGGCCAGATACATTATCCTCTCTTTAATTGTTGGTAGCCAAACTTCCAATTATTAATACCTACGCTCCCAACCAACACCAAGATCATTTTATCTCCAAATTAGTAGGCACCGTAACCCCCCCCCCCCCGGTACGAGGCTTAGTCTTACTATGCGGGGACCTAAATGTTACCCTAGACCCAAGGCTTGACAACTCCAAAGGTGAATCCAGCACCCCTTACACGACCATCAAGCGCATCAAAAAAGCATAATTGCAACTACAACTCTATGACACATGGAGAATCCAGCACCCATCTGATAAAGACTACAGTTTTTACTCACCCCCAGGACTCGTACAGTCGATTAGATTACATCCTTATACAGCACAGTGCACTCCCTTGGCTCTCATCCACTGGGATTGGTAACATTATATTATCTGATCACGCGCCAGCCTATTGTGCCATTAAAGTCCCCTCCCTGCCAAACATGAGGGGGTCGTGGCAACTCAATGAGTCCTTGCTCCTGGATGAACTCTGTATGGTGGATGTCCACGCTACAATTGACCACTTTATCACTGATCACTCGCGGCATGACATGGCGCATGCTTATAAATGGGTGGCTCTTAAATGCGTCCTTCATGGTACGTTTATCAAACATGGATCACGTATTAAGAAGGACAGGGCTGTTGCCCTTAAGGTGGCTCTACAATTGGTCACCAACCTAGAGCTGCTCCATAAAAAAGCCTTGTTGCCCGCAACCATACAAGCAAACAGCTGCTGGACTCCTCCTATCAGCGCCTACTCCAGTCGGGAAGGGGTAAATGTTATGAGTTTGGGGACAAACCGGGCAGTATGCTGGCTGATGCCTTGAGGTCCAAAAGAACCCAGACCCTGAAACCCTGTATTAAAAATACACATGATAAACTGTCTTACACCACCCCTGACATTTCAGACACCTTCCACTCATATTACACTAAACTTTAGAATTTGTCCCCCAGACCCCCTACCAACCCAAATATAATTCCTGCCCCATCCTCCCCCTTCAAAAAGCTCAATGGGGTCCTGGTGGATGAGCTGGAGAGTCCTTTTACATTGGAGGAACTTCAGTCTGCAACCCGTGACTCACCCAGAAACAAAAGCCCTGGTCCAGATGGCTTCCTGGCCAAGTTTTATAAATCTTTTTCTGAACAATTAGCGCTCATCATGCTTTAAATTTTTAATTCTATCTCAGAATCCACACTCTTCCCAGCTGACTCTACATTAGCACACATAGCTCTAATTCTTAAACCCGGGAAGGACCCCAACTGCTGCAGCAGCTACAGGCCAATTTCTTTGCTTAATGAAGATTAAACTCTATGCCAAACTCCTCGCTAATAGATTGAACCCTCTCCTCCCTGGTCTGATACACCCGGATCAAGTGGGTTTTCTCGCTGGCAGGGAGGCCAGACACAACACTCTGAAAACTATCGATCTGGTCCAACACGCACGCACTCAGAAAATCCCCATGATGATCCTGTCGTTTGACGCTGAAAAGGCTTTTGACAGGATATCTTGGAGCTCGGTTTTACAGGCACTGCACAATATAGGACTGGGTCCTATTTTCAGGTCAAAAATCCTCGCCCTCTACCGCTTGCCATCTGCACAATTAAAAATCATTGGTTGACTCAACCTCTGTCGTGTGTCCTTGTGTGTACCACATTGAGCATGGAGAAAAGAAAGAAGACCAAAGAACTGTCTGAGGACTTGAGAATCCAAATTGTGAGGAAGCATGAGCAATCTCAAGGCTACAAGTCCATCTCCAAAGACCTGAGAGTTCCTGTGTCTACGGTGCGCAGTGTCATCAAGAAGTTTAAAGCCCATGGCACTGTGGCTAACCTCCCTAGATGTGGAAGGAAAAGAAAAATTGACGAGATATTTCAACGCACGATTGTGCAGATGGTGGATAAAGAACCTCGACTAACATCCAAACAAGCTCAAGCTGCCCTGGAGTCCGAGGGTACAACAGTGTCAACCCGTACTCTCCATCGGCGTCTGAATGAAAAGGGTCTCTATGGTAGGATACCCAGGAAGACCCCACTTCTTACTCCGAGACATAAAAAAGCCAGGCTGGAGTTTGCCAACACTTGCCTGAGAAAGCCTAAAACGTTTTGGAAGAATGTTCTCTGGTGAGATGAGACAAAAGTAGAGCTTTTTGGGAAAAGCCATCAACATAGAGTTTACAGGGGGAAAAAAAGAGGCATTTAAAAAAAAGAACACGGTCCCTACAGTCAAACATGGAGGAGGTTCCCTGATGTTTTGGGGTTGCTTTGCTGCCTCTGGCACTGGACTGCTTGACCGTGTGCATTGTATTATGAAGTCTGAAGACTACCAACAAATTTTGCAGCATAATGTATTGCCCAGTGTAAAAAAGCTGGGTCTCCCTCAGAGGTCATGGGTCTTCCAGCAGGACAATGACCCAAAACACACTTCAAAAAGCACTAGAAAATGGTTTGAGAGAAAGCACTGGAGACTACTAAAGTGGCCAGCAATGAGTCCAGACCTGAACCCCATAGACCACCTGTGGAGAGATCTCAAAATGGCAGTTTGGAGAAGGCACCCTTCAAATCTCAGGAACCTGGAGCAGTTTGCCAAAGACGAATGGTGTAAAATTCCTGCAGAGCATTGTAAGAAACTCATTGATGGTTACCGGAAGCGGTTGTTCGCAGTTATTTTGGCTATAGGTTGTGCAACCAAGTATTAACCCCTTCACGACCGGCCGATTTTTCGCTTTCCGTTTTTTTTTTCGCCATTCTTTTTCTGAGAGACGTAACTTTTTTATTTTTCAATCAATATGGTCATGTGAGGGCTCATTTTTTGCATAACGAACTGTACTTTTAAATGAAATCCTCAGTTTTACCATGTAGTGTACTGGAAAACGGCAAAAAAATTCCAAATGCAGAAAAATTGCAAAAAAAGTGCAATAGCACTATGGTTTTTGAGATATTTTATTCACTGTGTTCATTATATGGTAAAACTGATGTGTGGGTGTGATGCCTCAGGTCAGTGCGAGTTCGTAGACACCAAACATGTATAGGTTTACTTTTATATAAGGGGTTAAAAAAAATCAGAAGTTTGTCCGAAAAAAGTGGAGCACGTTTTACGCCATATTCCGTGACCCGTAGCGTTCTCATTTTTTGGGATCTATGGCTCAGTGACGGCTTATTTTTTGCGTCTCAAGCTGGCGTTTTTAACGGTACCATTTTTGCGCAGATGCTACGTTTTGATCGCCTCTTATTGCATTTTGTGCAAAAGTTGTGGCGACAAAAAAACGTCGTTTTGGCGTTTGGAATTTTTTTGCCGCTACGCCGTATACTGATCAGATTAATTGATTTTATATTTAGATAGATCGGGCGTTTCTAAACGCGGCGATACCAAATGTGTGTATATTTTTTATTTTTTTAACCCTTTAATTTTCAATGGGGCAAATGGGGGGTGATTTTAACTTTTAGGTTTTTTTGTTTTTTTTAATTTTTTAAAACTTTTTTTTAACTTTTTTTTTTATTTTACTAGTACCCCTAGGGGGCTATTGCGATCAGCATTCCGATCGCTCTGCAGTATCTGCTGATCACAGCTACAAGGCTGTAAACAGCAGATACGCTCTCTTTCTCTTTAGCTGTGCCGCGGGCACAGCGAAAGTGAAAGCAAGTCAGGTGTAGTACAGGAGTCATCACATGACCCTGTGCTACCATGACAACTATTGGGAGTCACGTGATCGCGTCACGTGACTTCCGGTATCGGCGGTAAGTAAAATTTTACCGCGATCGTGCTTATAATGGCGCTGTCACATATTGACAGCGCCATATAAGGTGTTAAACGGCACGAGCAGATAACGATTCTGCTCGTGCCTAGCAGGCACACATCTCAGCTGTGAAAATCAGCTGAGATGTGTGCCGATCGCAGCATGATGCTGCCGGCAGACCGCGGGCAGTAAGGTTATGACATTTAGGACGTAATTTTACTGCCCGCGGTCGTGAAGGGGTTAAGCTAATGCGGGCGTCACACGAGAAGATCTATCGTCGGGGTCACGGTTTTCGTGACGCACATCCGACATAGTTTGCGACATCGTTTCGTGTGACACTTAAATCGGTCACAAATCGTGAGTCGTGTACACGTCGCTTATTTTTAAAAAAATGTTTATTTTTCATGGCGCCGGTTGTTCATCGTACCCGAGGCAGCACACATTGCTCCGTGTGACACCCCGGGAACGATGAACACAGCTTACCTGCGTCCCGTGGCACCCGCCGGTTATGCAGAAGGAAGGAGGTGGGCGGGATGTTTACGTCCCGCTCATCTCCGCCCCTCTGCTTCTATTGGCCGGCGACTGTGTGATGTCGCTGTGACGCCGAACTTTCCTCCCCCTTCAGGAAGAGGATGTTCACCGCCCACAGCGAGGTCGCTCAGCAGGTAAGTACGTATGATGGCGGTTTAACGACTTTGTGCGACACGAGCAGCGATTTGCCCGTGACGCACAAACGACGGGGGCGGGTACGATCGCTCGTGCAATCGCACGATAGATCGTATCGTGTGATGCCTGCATAAGGGTGCCAATACTTTTGTCTGGCCCATTTTTAGAGTTTTGTGTGACATGATCAATGATTTGATTTTTGTTTCATTCTCTTTTGTGTTTTTTTATTGCAAGCAAAATAAATGAAGATAATAATACCAAAGAATTTGTGATTGCAATCATTTTCAAGAAGAAACTGAGTATTCTCTGACAGAATTGCAGGGGTGCCAATACTTTTGGCCAGCACTGTACTTATTTTCCCCACTGTATATTTTTAGATAGCAATAAAACAAACTTTGCACAAATCTATAGTACAGATGACAAATATAGAGTTTGTAAAATATGTCATGAGATAGATTTACTTTGATTTTTCCCTTTCGCCCATGACAGCACCACCTGAGAGATAGGTTCCGCCCACATCAGGTCAGGAAACCCACTGATAAAAAGGCGGTACCTCTCCTCCACATCAGTTTGGTTTCCTGTGCTGATGGGACAACCCATGGATTCTCCCAGGTCTGACCCGGAGTGGAAGTTTGGTTTCTTACCAAAAGCCGGCATTCGGGCCTGGATGCACCTCCCCAGGGCTTCGGCTGTCTGCGGTGGTGGGGCGCGGGCGCTCGGCTCTGCGTCGCCCCAGGCTATGTGATCCTCACACGGAGCCCGCGAGACGGGCGCCCTGCTGACGGAACGCCGGGGTGAAAAGGAAGTGACGCGGCACCCGGAAGTTCATCACCTGTGCATGTGCAAGGTGTTCCAAGATGGGGGCGCCCAGTAAACGGATTTCAGGTGGGAAATTTGAACTAAGGAGGTATGAGGAGTCACCTTCGCTGCATTCTGGTGAGTATGACTTCTCCCCTATTCAGGATGGAAGACAACTCTCCTCCAGAGCAGGATGTGCTGGAACAGCATACAGATTCCCAGGGCAGCGAGGGGAGCGCTCCTCCGGCAGGGCTAGTCCGTCCAGTCCGGCAAGTCGACATTCCAGGGGATCTGAGAAATCCAAATCTGGAAGTCATAAACTGCCTCCGAAACTGGTACCAGATCTGCCATCTTGGGGGGTGAGTGTCTGCTGCAGCAGCATTTCATTGTTTAAAAGTCCCCCCTATGTTCCCTTCTTTCTTCAGGAGGTACCTCTAACAGGAATCCTAGGAATTGTGGGGTTTACAAGGACAGTCTATCCTCAGATTACCAAGGGGGCCTTGTCCCACCTGTCTCAGACCCGCAACACACATCCGTTTTTTTTGTACGTGTGCAGTACGTATTTGCACGTACCGGAGACACGTACACACGGAGACCCATGTTATTGAATGGTAGATGGCACACACACGTAAAATCACACGGAACATGTGTCCGTGTGATAAGTACGTGTGTGCACTTTTCTGCACGGACGACATGTCCGTTTTTGGCCGGCAGCACGCAGGCACGGACCCACTAAAGTCTATGGGTCCGTGCCTGCACGGACCGCACACGGAGTATGTCCGTGTTCAGCACGTTTCGTGCATGTGCGTTTTTACACTAGCGATCTTATTTTTATTTTTTTTTAAATTAAATTCCGTATACTTACCTTTTTTTTCTGCTGTTCTCAGTCATACTTACATTGGCGCTCGGTTTTGTTCTTCCCCTGGCTCATACCGCTCCCCGATCACCAGCGCGGCGAGGAACAGCTGTGCAGAGAATACGCGGCAACAATTACATTGAATATGCCGGCCGCTCATTAATCAATCTCGTATTCCCTGCTTTCCCCACCCACAGACACCTGTGATTGGTTGCAGTCAGGCACGCCCCCCACACTGAGTGATAGGTGTCTCACTGCACCAAATCACAGCAGCCGGTGGGCGTGTCTATACTGTGCAGTAAAATAAATAAATAAATAAAAAAATGGCGTGCGGTCCCCCCCAATTTTAATACCAGCCAGATAAAGCCATACGGCAGAAAGCTGGTATTCTGAGGATGGGGAGCCCCACGTTATGGGGAGCCCCCAGCCTAACAATATCAGTCAGCAGCCGCCCAGAATTGCCGCATACATTATAAGCGACAGTTCTGGGACTGTACCCGGCTCTTCCCGATTTGCCCTGGTGCATTGGCATTCGGGGTAATAAGGAGTTTTTGGCAGCCAATAGCTGCCAATAAGTCCTAGATTAATCATGTCAGGCGTCTCCCCGAGATACCTTCCATGATTAATCTGTAAATTACAGTAAATAAACACACACACCCGAACAATCCTTTATTAGAAAAACCCCACTAACAAATTGCCTTGTTCACCAATTTTATAAGCCCGAAAAAGCCCTCCATGTCCGGCGTAATCCAGGATGGTCCAGCGTCGCTTCCAGCTGTGCTGCATGAAGGTGACCAGAGCTGCAGAAGACACCGCCGCTCCTGTCAGCTCCACGCAGCTGTCACTGAGGTTACTCGCGGCCAACGCTGAATACAGCTGATCGCGCTATTCCCTTCATTAGCTGCGTGGAGCTGACAGGAGCGGCAGTGTCTTCTGTTATAATATGGGGGAACCACATCCACTATTCTCTATTGTTAACCTTGCATACAAATCAGAGTGAAGAGGGGGTTAATGCCGCGCATCAGCCAAAATGAAGATGTAGCACGTTGATGTTATAAACGTATTCTTTTATTCCATCGGTCTACGTGTTTCGAGGATATACCTCTTCTTCAGGACCAGTGCATCAACATAGTATCTACTACTGTTACTATGTTGATGCACTGGTCCTGAAGAAGAGGTATATCCTCGAAACGCGTAGACCGATGGAATAAAAGAATACGTGCTACATCTTCATTTTGGCTGATGCGCGGCATTAACCCCCTCTTCACTCTGATTTGTATGCACATCCACGTGGGGCTGCAGCAGACGCCATCATCCTATGCTTTATCAGTGGTTGTGACTATCACAACCTTTTCAGGTGAGTGTATTTTTCCTGATCTACCTCACTGATCTGTTGGTATTACACTATCAGCGCTCCTTATTTTTCAGTTTCTATTGTCAACCTTAACAGGCTAGGTAAGAAACTATTGTAATATGGAAACTAACGTCTATTGTTCTCTGTTCTCAGCCATTCAAGCTGGGAAAAAAAACAACGGGGTAATCTTAGTAGAAGGAAACTGCATCTCTTACTCTTTGGTTTTGGCTTATGTATGGAAGCACCAAGCCTCAAGGCTGAGTTGAGAGATATTAGCCGTGCTGAAGTCAGGGAAACACATAAACAATCCACTAGGAATGATGGGGGAACTTCAGATAAATCAGGCGGCTCTGAACGGGGTTCCAGAAAATTTTCACCTGCCTCTTCCTCAGCCTTGGATTCCTCATCTTCCTCAGACGTGGACGGCAGACTATGCTTCCCATCCTCTGAGGTGACACCCCTAGTGGAAGCTGTCCACTCCACTATGGGGCTGGTGGATGATAAAGATCCTGAATCCACACAAGACCTCATGTTGGAGGCCTGGAATGCAGGTCCGTGGTACCTGGAAGGCTGCAGCAGGGGCTCTTCGCCCGGCGGTGGCAGGTACATGTGTAACAAGGTCCATAATGGTCTGGGTCCAACAATTAGAAGACTAACTTAAGGGTACCGTGTCTAGTAAGGACATTATTTCCTCATTTCCACGTATACAGGGGGCGGCAGACTTCTAGCGGATGCTTCCATCGACTCGCTCAAATTATCTGCAAAGGTAGCAGCTCTTTCCAATTCAGCGAGAAGGGCCCTCTAGTTGAAATGCTGGAAGGGAGACGTACAGTCCAGGAACAGACTATGCAGGATACCTTGTGAAGGAGACTTTTTGTTTGGATCACAACTGGATGACCTTTTGTCCAAAGTGGCAAACAATAAACAAGGATTTCCAGCTGTACAAACTCCATTCCATCGTAGCTGTCCGTTTCAGAGGAAGCAATTTTCCATAAGGAGCCTCCCAGAGACCAGAACTCCTGGAAGGATAGATGGAGGGGTCCTCAGGATTATGTTTGATCCATCATCCTCTACCAAGCCACGAGGCCTTCAATGACTCCACCATCCCAGTGGGGGGGAGGCTCTCCCTCTTCCTTGAGACTGTTTCCTCCAGCCCGTGAATTCTACAGCTCATTGCAAAAGGGCTGACATTACAACTGGAGTCGCCCCCTCGGGGGTATTTTATTGTAACATCTACAGTGCCTACAAGTAGTATTCAACCCCCTGCAGATTTAGCAGGTTTGATAAGATGCAAATAAGTTAGAGCCTGCAAACTTCAAACAAGAGCAGGATTTATTAACAGATGCATAAATCTTACAAACCAACAAGTTATGTTGCTCAGTTAAATTTTAATACATTTTCAACATAAAAGTGTGGGTCAATTATTATTCAACCCCTAGGTTTAATATTTTGTGGAATAACCCTTGTTTGCAATTACAGCTAATAATCGTCTTTTATAAGACCTGATCAGGCTGGCACAGGTCTCTGGAGTTATCTTGGCCCACTCCTCCATGCAGATCTTCTCCAAGTTATCTAGGTTCTTTGGGTGTCTCATGTGGACTTTAATCTTGAGCTCCTTCCACAAGTTTTCAATTGGGTTAAGGTCAGGAGACTGACTAGGCCACTGCAACACCTTGATTTTTTCCCTCTTGAACCTTGAACCTTGAACCAGGCCTTAGTTTTCTTGGCTGTGTGCTTTGGGTCGTTGTCTTGTTGGAAGATGAAATGACGACCCATCTTAAGATCCTTGATGGAGGAGCGGAGGTTCTTGGCCAAAATCTCCAGGTAGGCCGTGCTATCCATCTTCCCATGGATGCGGACCAGATGGCCAGGCCCCTTGGCTGAGAAAAAGCCCCACAGCATGATGCTGCCACCACCATGCTTGACTGTAGGGATGGTATTCTTGGGGTCATATGCAGTGCCATCCAGTCTCCAAACGTCACATGTGTGGTTGGCACCAAAGATCTCGATCTTGGTCTCATCAGACCAGAGAACCTTGAACCAGTCTGTCTCAGAGTCCTGCAAGTGATCATGAGCAAACTGTAGACGAGCCTTGACATGCTTTGAAAGTAAAGGTCCTTACGGGCTCGTCTGGAACGGAGACCATTGCGGTGGAGTACGTTACTTATGGTATTGACTGAAACCAATGTCCCCACTGCCATGAGATCTTCCCGGAGCTCCTTCCTTGTTGTCCTTGGGTTAGCCTTGACTCTTCGGACAAGCCTGGCCTCAGCACGGGTGGAAACTTTCAAAAGCTGTCCAGGCCGTGGAAGGCTAACAGTAGTTCCATAAGCCTTCCACTTCCGGATGATGCTCCCAACAGTGGAGACAGGTAGGCCCAACTCCTTGGAAAGGGTTTTGTACCCCTTGCCAGCCTTGTGACCCTCCACGATCTTGTCTCTGATGGCCTTGGAATGCTCCTTTGTCTTTCCCATGTTGACCAAGTATGAGTGCTGTTCACAAGTTTGGGGAGGGTCTTAATTAGTCAGAAAAGGCTGGAAAAAGAGATAATTAATCCAAACATGTGAAGCTCATTGTTCTTTGTGCCTGAAATACGTCTTAATACTTTAGGGGAACCAAACAGAATTCTTGTGGTTTGAGGGGTTGAATAATAAATGACCCTCTGAATAAACTTTTCACAATTTAAAAAAAAAATAAAAAAAGAAATAACATTCTTTTTTGCTGCAGTGCATTTCACACTTCCAGGCTGATCTACAGTCCAAATGTCACAATGCCAAGTTAATTCCGAATGTGTAAACCAGCTAAAACTGCAGGGGGTTGAATACTACTTGTAGGCACTGTATATGACAGGGAGAGAAAAGAATAGTGATCTCCATCTTAGAGCACTTAGGGTGGATCATAAAACAGGAAAATCTAGAACACAAACCTCAACAGTGTCGGTCTTTC
The DNA here is from genome assembly GCF_048569485.1 of Anomaloglossus baeobatrachus. Classification (NCBI taxonomy): domain Eukaryota; kingdom Metazoa; phylum Chordata; class Amphibia; order Anura; family Aromobatidae; genus Anomaloglossus; species Anomaloglossus baeobatrachus. Next base: position 367,667 of record NW_027441782.1, on the reverse strand, counting down.
TTGGGGCTGATCCTGGATTCAGTCGCTCAGAAGTCTTTTCTCCTGGAGGAGCAGATACTGAAGTCTCAATCCCTGGTCACCTTGGCGATTGAAAAACCAGTCATGACCCTCAGACAGGCTATGTCTCTTGTGGGGACCCTCACATCCTGCATCCCCACGGTTCTTTGGGCTCAGATAGATACGAGATCCCTTCAGATGGAGGTCCTGGTCTGACAGCAACAGTCAGGAGGCTTCTTGGATTTGAGACTCCGCTTGGATCCAAAGGTGTTGCTTTCTCTGTCCTGGTGGCAGGACTTAACTCTATTGTCCGCAGAGGTGTCCGGGTGTCCCAACATCACGGATATCATCCCAACAGATGCAGGTCACTTAGACTGGGGAGCTTACCTGAGAACTCACCTGTTACAAGGACTATGGGACGATCATGTGAGGACTCAGTCCTCAAACTTCAGTGAACTAACTGCAATAAAATCAGCCAGGGATCATCCCATGACAATAGATGCAATGCCGATCTCCTGGTCACAGGGTCTTCTATATGCCTTTCCACCCCTGGTTCTTCTTCCGGCGGTGCTTAGGAAGGTTCGGGAAGACAGGCCCTCATTATCGTCATAGCTCACTTCTGGCCAAAAAGAGCCTGGTTCTGTTGGCTCCAAAGACTGGCAATATCAGACCCTTGGATACAACCGGACAGGACAGATCTACTAGTCCAGGGACCAATGTGCCAACCCAAGGCTCCTACCCTCCACTTGACAGCGTGGCATTTGCAAGGCGGCTGCTCCTAGCACAGGGATTCCCCTGAGAATTTAGTAAAACTCTCCTTAAAAGTAGGAATCCGGTCGCCACTGGTATTTATTGAAGGGTCTGGTGAAAAATCCAGCAAGTTTCCTGGGCACAGATTGGGGGTCCCCCTCTCTTCCCGGCCATCCTGGAAATCCTTCAGTAAGGGTTGGATTGAACTTATCCACTAGCACCTTGAAGGTACAAGTTTTGGCCCTAGGAGCCCTCTATAAACATAACCTCAGAGAATAGATGGATTAGCAGGTTCATTAAATCCTGTGCTAGAGCGACTCCTGTCCCTTCTCCTTGCATGCCTCCCTGGGATTAAATCTTGTCCTTGATGCCCTTATAGACACCCCATTGAGCCCCTTTCAGATGTTCCCTCCAAGACCCTGAAGGTGGTACTACTCATTGCTTGACGTCCTCTAGACGGGTGGGTGACCTACAGGCGCTCTCCATTGTCCATCCATATACCCAAATTTTGGTCGGTAAGGTGGTATTGCGTACAGATCCCTCATAGCCTAAAGTGGTCAAGCCCTTCACAGGTCCCAGAAATTTATACTGCCTTCCATTGTGACCCTCCTTCCAATGACAAAGTGGACAGGCTCCATAACTTGGATCCCCCGGACTTTCCCTAGAACGTATCTACAAGCACCTTGGCTAGGTGAGCCCGGGATGCTATGTCACTGCCCTACTCAGCTAAGGGGGTGCCAGTTCCCCTGCAGATTAGGGCCTTTCCACTGGGTCACTTTCTACTACTTGGGCTGAGCGGGCAGAGGTGTCTATTGATCATATATGCAGGGCCGCCACTTGGTCCTCTTCCTCTACCTTTTTCTGTCACTATAGACTTGACTTGTCCTCCACGGCCGACCCTTCTTGGTAGACGGGTATTACAGGCGGTGGTCCCTCCCTTAGGTGATTGGTCTCTAGAATCTCTCAGGTGGTGCTGTCATGGGCGAAAGGGAAAAATCTTAATTACTTACCGGTAATGGGATTTTCAGAAGCCCATGACAGCACCCTTAGTTCCACCCTATGCACTGGTTATGGGAACCCTTCGGGGAGTGTTAGAGTTAATGGTGTATTCCTTTGGTGGTGGTGTGATTAACATTTTTGTTTGTGTTTTGCTGGTCCTCTCTGGCTCCGTAAACCTACTGATGTGGAGGAGAGGTACCGCCTTTTTATAAGTGGGTTTCCTGTCCTGGTGTGGGCGGAACCTATCTCTCAGGTGGTGCTGTCATGGGCTTCTGAAAATCCCATTACCGGTAAGTAATTAAGATTTTCCAATCTCAGGCTTTTCTTAGGTACAGCTCACTAAATGTTTCACATCAGATTGCTTCAGTCTATGAAGAGGGGGGGAGGGAGGGAGCAAGTTTGTGGTGTATCATATATGCTCCAGGGACAAAGAAACTGATAACAGAGCTAATAACTTGATGTTTTGGCTTCTATACCTATACAAGTCCTCATATAAGTCCTCATCAATCCTGTTGATGTATTTTCCCTGTATATTGTATGTATATTGTATAGAAGCTATCCTCCCAAAAGTACATGCGCTCAAAGAAAAAACAAGCATCAAGCATACAGAGGACATACAGTATACTGGACTATTTATTTATGCACAGTTTATTGAAAGTTTAAATATGCTTTAAGAAGTAATGACCTTAATCTTGTTATCCCGTTCACTCTAGCAGTCCTGAGATGAGTGCGGCCTTCCTTCTTTCTGAGTGTGGTTACTTTTTAGCCTTGCCTGTAGAGGAGGAGCTTCACTGGTGCTCAAGTGCAGCACAGACTTATCTCAGCTGAGACAAAGCCTAGATCCTCAGGCTACATACATTCACACACAGCGGTTTTGCGGATCCGTTTTTTGCAGTGAAATGCAGTGACTCTGGGCATCCCAGCAAAGTCAATGGGTTTCAAGATATGACATTCAGACACATCGTTTTGTGAGGATCTGTTTTTGGGCTCAAAAATGGATCCTCACAAAAAATGAGCATGTCAGATTGTGTGGCGTTTTTCTAATCTGCTTTTGCTATTGAAAACATTATCTATGAGCTCAAAAACTTTTCAGGTGATGCAGTTTTTTAAAAAGCTGATCTGCTTTTGCAGCTGAAAAACATATCCTCAAAAAACACAGCAAAAGCGCTGTGTGAATGTAGCCTTAAGGCTGCTTTACACGGTACGACCGATTGTAAACCAATTGTGACCAATTTCACAATCGATCGTACCCGCCCCCGTCCTTTTTGCGTCACGGGCAAATCGCTGCCCGTGGCGCACAAAGTCGGTAACCCCCCATCACACATACTTACCTCCCGTCCGACCTCGCTGTGGGCAGCGAACGTCCACTTCCTGAAGGGGAAGGGACGTTCGGCGTCACAGCGACGTCACGCGGCAGCCGGCCAATAGAAGCGGAGGGGCGGAGATGAGCGGGATGTAAACATCCCGCCCACCTCCTTCCTTCCACATAGCCGGCGAGAGCCGCGGGTCGCAGGTGAGCTGCTGTTCATCGTTCCCGGGGTGTCACACGGAGCGGCGTGTGCTACTCCGGGAACGATGAACAATTAAATTAAACGATATTATGAAACCTAGCGACCAGTACACGACTCACGATTTGTGAGCGATACTGCGTCGCTAGGAGGTGTCACACAGGCCGGCATCGCAAGCAATGCCGGATGTGCGTCACAAAAACCGTGACCCCGACGATCTATCGCACGATAGATGATCTGGTGTAAAGCAGCCTTTAGATTAGGAATAGAACAGCCATTTATAGGACATTTCATAACTTTCCCAAATTCCTATGAAAAAAATATTCAGCACATTCTGCATTGAACTACAGTACCAAATTTATTATATATTTTACGAGTCTGAGTCGGTCCATTTTATACAGATTCCACCAAAATGAACACCAACTCCGACTCCACAGCCCTGGGTGCATATCCCGGCATCCTTCTGGGTGAGGGTGCAGAAGTCATTTAACCAATTTGTTTGGTTCAAGGTTCGCTCCTGGCTTCGCAGTGGCATTCTCTCCAGACCAAAAGATGCGGGGGGGGGGGGCTGACGGACTGTAGATGTTGCGCCCTGGCAGCCGCTCACGCAAGGATCCTGGACCTAATGCTCAATTTGGAGTGTAAACTATGGGTCCGACATGCTTGGGACTTATGTTCCCTTTCTGTGCCAACTCTCCCATGGACATGGCCCGTGCTCCCCCGTCACAACATTGCAATGTCCTACGCCACTGAGCAGACCTTGTTAACTGTCCATTCCCCCCAAACTAATAGGCCTTTGCTGCACCCTCTTGGGCCCCTGATGCCGATAACGGACAACCCGGGGTTTCTGCCTGGGGCTTCATCTAATTCTTTTTTGGGTGGCTCCAGACAGAACCCCTTACGTCTGCTTCATGTGGCCCCAGACGGGGTCCTACTCCCGCTCTCCATAATTATTGTGGTAAGATACCCAAAATGCATTATCATTTTGAATATGCTCAACTTCGACATTTCTGAAACTCACAGGTTTGGGCTGAGTCACCGGTGTCCACCATCTCCACCATCGAATCTCTGTGGTTGACACAACTTAGAACAACCAACATACACGGACATTTAAACCGTGCCATGATTTGTACATGGATCGAGCCATATACAGAACATAAATGCAAAGAAAGAAAAACTGTACAAAGGCAATTTATGAAAATTGTATAAATTTATTAAACAATTCAGAATAGACATACATAAATATAATCAAAAGATTAAAATAGAACTTTGGTGAGAGGACCAGCAGGTGGCGCACTCACTCCACAGCTCCGTGACCAAAGGTAACTAGATAGAGGTATTGAGAGGGGAAAATAGCTGCAGTAAAACACTACACAGAGATGTCCACTGATTACCAAATAAACAGATAAATAACTAAATATAGCTAGCTGCCTTAGTGCATAAAGCAAAAAGGGCAAAGTGTCCATACAGCAGCAAAGCATATAATAATCACTCCACGACTCAGGTATTATATATATATATATATATATATATATATCTTTTTTCTGTTTTGAGGAGTTTTTTTTGCTGCTGTGATTGCACTTACCTTTGTGTCCCCTGGCCCTGGTTATTATATGCTTTGCTGCTGTATGGACACTTTGCCCTTTTTGATGAGAATAATGGGGTTGGGGGAAAATATGTGTAACTGGGTTAAAAACTGGCTCAGTGATGGGAAACAAAGGGTGGTTATTAATGGTACGTACTCGGACTGGGTCTCAGTTCATAGTGGGGTACCACAGGGGTCAGTATTGGGCCCGCTTCTTTTCAACATATTTATTAATGACCTTGTTGGGGGCATGCGGAGTAGAATTTCAATATTTGCAGATGATACTAAACTCTGCAGGGTAATCAATACAGAGGAGGATAATTTTATATTACCGGGAGATTTATGTAAATTGGAGGATTGGGCTGAGAAGTGGCAATTGAAGGTTAATGTAGATAAATGTAAGGTCATGCACTTGGGTAGAGGAAATAACATTTATGATTATGTACTTAATTGTAGAACACTGGGTAAAATAGACACAGAAAAAGACTTGGGTGTATGGGTGGATGGTAAACTTAACTTTAGTGGCCAGTGTCAGGCAGCTGCTGCCAGGGCTAATAAAATAATGGGATGTATTAAAAGAGGTAGAAGTGTTCATGAAAAAAATATAGTTCTACCTCTGTACAAGTCACTAGTGCGACCGCACTTATATACTGTGTACAATTCTGGTCACCGATATATAAGAAGGACATAGCTGAACTGGAGAGGGTGCAGAGAAGAGCCACCAAGATTATTAGAGGAATGGGGGGGCTGCAATACCAAGACAGGTTATTAAACTTGGGGTTATTTAGTTTGGAAAAACGAAGGCTTAGGGGGGGATCTAATCACAATGTATAAATATATGAGGGGACAGTACAGAGACCTTTCCATAGATCTTTTTACACCTAGGCCTGCGACTGGAACACGGGGGCATCCGCTACGTCTTGAGGAAAGAAGGTTTAATCATAATCACACACGAGGATTCTTTACTGTACGAGCAGTGAGACTGTGGAACTCTCTGCCGCATGATGCTGTAATGAGTGATTCACTACTAACATTTAAGCAGAGCCTGGATGCCTTTCTTGAAAAATTTAATATTACCAGTTATGTATATTAGATTTTATGACAGGGTGTTGATCCAAGGAACTAGTCTGATTGCCGGATGTGGACGAAGGAAGGAATTTTTTTCCCAATTGGAGCTTGTTTGCCACATTTTTTTTTTTTGCCTTCCTCTGGATCAACATGTTAAGCTATGGGTTGAACTAGATGGACTTTAGAGTCTCCCTTCAACGTTAAAAAACTATGGTACTGTGGCACTCCATTGCAGCCTTGAATATTGGGTTCCCTGGCGGTGTAAAGGTTAATCTCTGTGACACTCCACTCACTGCAGTCTTGAAAATTGTCGGGTTTCGCGGTGGGTGCATGACAGGCGGCGGGTGCGCGAAGCTCGGAAACGCAGCCAGGAGCAGGCGGGCTGATTAACCGGAGAGGAGGCGTGGCAGGAGAGGAGGAGGCAGTAGCGGCGCATGCGTAGTAAGCGATGCGAATTCTGGCCTGTCGATCATTTAGCCGCTAGTAGTGGCCAGAGGGTAGCGTCTACAATAGTTGATTTTTTTGAGGGAATGATGTCACCAGAAGGGGCGGGTTCTCCTCGTGCCGTGAAGATCTGTGAGCAGGAAGCAGCAGTGCTCGGGCTCGGTTGCGTCTAGTTCAGAGTTGATGTTTTGTGCTCCTCTGATCTAGCTGCTTCAGCAGTGAGCTGGCTATATCGGAGTTGATTTTTGGAGGTCTCATTTTCTCCACTCTGATCTAGTCGGTCACTACTGAAGTGTCTAGATCAGAGTGGGGTTTTTTGTGGTCCTCATTTTCTCCACTCTGCTATAGACGGTTCAGTGCTGAGGTGACTAGATCAGAGTGGATTTCTTGAGGCCTCGCTGTAGTCACGTGTTTGATCACCTCATTTTATCCACTCTGTTCTAGCTGATTCACCAGTGAGGTGGCTAGATCAGAGTGGATTTTTTGATGATCTCTCTGATCTTTTCTCCATTCTACACAGTTCAGTTTCTACAGCGGGGTCTCCAGGCCTCAGAGCCGCACACACTGCAGGTCTTCAGGATTTCCTCAGCATTGCACAGGGGCTGGAATCAGATTTATAATTGGAATGATTTCATGTTTTTATTTATTAGATAAACGGTTATATTTATTATTTTTTTTTCCAAAGGGCAAATTTTTATTTTCATTATTATTAAAACTTACATTGTATTATTGCTTTTTACAATATAAATAATGACACACAGCGCCGATTGTTCAGTTTTGGTAGAATTTTAATTTTACTATATTTCCACGAGTCGTGGCCGCAGGACTGACATTGAAAGAGTGGGCGGAGCCTCACAATGAAAAACGGAACCGCGCAGCTGACAGTCTTCATAACTTACCATATTGGGTCAGAGTGGATTTTTTGAGGATCTCCCTGTAGCCTTCATTCTGTACAGTTTGGTACTGAGGTGACTGGAATGGATTTTTTCAAAGAGTGGGAGGAGCCTCAAAGCAAAAAACGTAACAGAGCGCAGCCGAAAGTACTCATAATATACACATTGTATCGGAGTGGATTTTTTGAGGACCTCATCATAGCCTCCACTATGGACAGGTCGGTGCTAAGGTGACTAGAATGGATGTTTTTCTGAAGATTGGGCAGAGCCTCACAGGGAGAAGAGTACAGAGCGCAGCAGAGTCTTCACAATCTACAATATTGAATTGTAGTTGCTTTTTGAGGACCTCATTTTAGCAACTCCATTCTAGATGACTCACTAGTGAGCTGTCTAGATTGGAGTGGATTTTTTGATGATCTCCCTGTAGCCTCCACCAGGGGTTATACCACCAATAGAGGCACCGCTATAAGGCCCGTGAGTCACTGGGGCCCGATGCCAGTGCTGGCATCGATTCCCCCCCTCCCGCGGGCCCCCTGCCGAGGATCGCACTTTCATTTATATCGGCATCACAGATGCCAATACAATTGAAAGGAATGATGAGAGAAGGAGCAGAGCACTCCCTTTCTCATCATTCTCCCGCTGTGTGTCTGTGACACTCTGATGTGTCAGCACAGAGGAGCGCGGTGACGTCACTACTGCGCGCTGATGTGCTAAAATGTCAGAGCGGCAGAACAGTGGACACACGCTGAGGAGACCGGGGCAGTGGCTGAATGAAAAGAAGTGAGTATATTTTTGTATTTAAAAAGGACAGCCAGAGGACTATGGGGAAGCATACTATTATATGGGGGTTGCAAAATAGTATATGGGGGTTGGATATAACTATATGTTGGTGCACAATATTATATTGGGGCACCCAATATGGTGGTACACTATATGGGGCTTGCATACTAGTATATGGTGGAATGTAAGGGGTGCATACTATTATATGGAGGAATATAAGGGGTGTATACTACTATATGGAGGAATATTAGGGGTGCATACTACTATATGGAGGAATATTAGGGGTGCATACTACTATATGGAGGAATATAAGGGGTGCATAATACTATATGGAGGAATATAAGGGGTGCATAATACTATATGAAGGATCCCTTTTACATGGACTATAGGGGTACATTATAAATTGAGGACTATGGGGTTGGATAATCCAATATGAAGGACTATGGGGTGCTTTATAATATATATAGGACTATGGGGTTTGCATTATATGGAGAACTAATGGGGTTACCTTATACATGGACTATAGGGGTGCATTATATGTAGAGGATTATGGGGCTACAAAATACAATATGAAGGACACCTTATACATACAATGTGAAGGTGCATTAAACATGGAAAACTATGGGGCTGCATAATACCATATGAAGAACTATGGGGCTGCATTATAATACATATACAGTCAGGGCCAGAAATATTTGGACAGTGACACAAGTTTTGTTATTTTAGCTGTTTACAAAAACATGTTCAGAAATACAATTATATATATATAATATGGGCTGGAAGTGCACACTCCCAGCTGCAATATGAGAGTTTTCACATCCTAATCGGAGAAAGGGTTTAGGAATCATAGCTCTGTAATGCATAGCCTCCTCTTTTTCAAGGGACCAAAAGTAATTGGACAAGTGACTCTAAGGGCTGCAATTAACTCTGAAGGCGTCTCCCTCGTTAACCTGTAATCAATTAAGTAGTTAAAAGGTCTGGGGTTGATTACAGGTGTGTGGTTTTGCATTTGGAAGCTGTTGCTGTGACCAGACAACATGCGGTCTAAGGAACTCTCAATTGAGGTGAAGCAGAACATCCTGAGGCTGAAAAAAAAGAAAAAATCCATCAGAGAGATAGCAGACATGCTTGGAGTAGCAAAATCAACAGTCGGGTACATTCTGAGAAAAAAGGAATTGACTGGTGAGCTTGGGAACTCAAAAAGGCCTGGGCGTCCACGGATGACAACAGTGGTGGATGATCGCCGCATACTTTCTTTGGTGAAGAAGAACCCGTTCACAACATCAACTGAAGTCCAGAACACTCTCAGTGAAGTAGGTGTATCTGTCTCTAAGTCAACAGTAAAGAGAAGACTCCATGAAAGTAAATACAAAGGGTTCACATCTAGATGCAAACCATTAATCAATTCCAAAAATAGACAGGCCAGAGTTAAATTTGCTGAAAAACACCTCATGAAGCCAGCTCAGTTCTGGAAAAGTATTCTATGGACAGATGAGACAAAGATCAACCTGTACCAGAATGATGGGAAGAAAAAAGTTTGGAGAAGAAAGGGAACGGCACATGATCCAAGGCACACCACATCCTCTGTAAAACATGGTGGAGGCAACGTGATGGCATGGGCATGCATGGCTTTCAATGGCACTGGGCCACTTGTGTTTATTGATGACATAACAGCAGACAAGAGTAGCCGGATGAATTCTGAAGTGTACCGGGATATACTTTCAGCCCAGATTCAGCCAAATGCCGCAAAGTTGATCGGACGGCGCTTCATAGTACAGATGGACAATGACCCCAAGCATACAGCCAAAGCTACCCAGGAGTTCATGAGTGCAAAAAAGTGGAACATTCTGCAATGGCCAAGTCAATCACCAGATCTTAACCCAATTGAGCATGCATTTCACTTGCTCAAATCCAGACTTAAGACGGAAAGACCCACAAACAAGCAAGACCTGAAGGCTGCGGCTGTAAAGGCCTGGCAAAGCATTAAGAAGGAGGAAACCCAGCGTTTGGTGATGTCCATGGGTTCCAGACTTAAGGCAGTGATTGCCTCCAAAGGATTGGCAACAAAATATTGAAAATAAAAATATTTTGTTTGGGTTTGGTTTATTTGTCCAATTACTTTTGACCTCCTAAAACGTGGAGTGTTTGTAAAGAAATGTGACAATTCCTACAATTTCTATCAGATATTTTTGTTCAAACCTTCAAATTAAACGTTACAATCTGCACTTGAATTCTGTTGTAGAGGTTTCATTTCAAATCCAATGTGGTGGCATGCAGAGCCCAACTCGCCAAAATTGTGTCACTGTCCAAATATTTCTGGACCTAACTGTAGGACTATGGGGGCTGCATTATATAAGGACTAATGGCGTTACCTTATACATGGACCATAGGGCTGCATTAGAATACATGAAAGACTGCCGAGACCCACCCACCGGTTCCCCCTCCCCACGGCGCAATGAATGAGACCACACATGGATTACCTTTTCTTTTGTACTTTATTGAAGGTATCCACCATTCAATGTTGATATAAAAGGGGGTTGCTTGTTATTTTGGCCACAGCTCTAAACACAGGCACAAATCCACCTTAAACCTGAGGGAGGAGGCTCGATACCTAAGGCCAACCGTGGCAGGTTGGCTCTCACCAAATCCTTCTTCCACCGGCTGTGACTTCTGAACTTGTAACAAAACCTTAATGGAGGGAGGGCGGGCGATGCTCACCCTGAGGGCAGATTGTTGTAAGAGGAAGGAGGGACTCCGGAGGCTGCTTATATGACCTGGAGGAGGTCCCAGCAAGGAAGGGGGGCATTGCACAGTGGGGAGGAGGGAGAGGTGACCGTGGAAGGACATAGCAAGGGGCTCAGCAGTAAGGGGCAGCGCCATCAGCCGCAGTGCCCTGCAGATTGCCGAGACCCACCCACCGGTTCTCCCTCCCCACCGTGCAATGAAGGAGACCACACATGGATTATCTTTTCTTTTGTACTTTATTGAAGGTATCCTCCATTCAATGTTGATATAAAAGGGGGTTGCTTGTTATTTTGGCCACAGCTCTAAACACAGGCACAAATCCGCCTTAAACCTGAGGGAGGAGGCCCGATGCCTACGGCCGTCCGTGGCAGCTTGGCTCTCACCAAATCCCTCTTCCACCGGCCACGGAGTGGCGAAGGCCCAAGCCTGAGCTGCGACCCCCACACAGGGCCCTTATGGCCTGTTCGACCCCGTCCTGAATGTCCGACAGGAAAATATCTAGGCCTATATCATTGAGGCTAAAACCATCCTCTAACACCAATCGGCTGATATCTGACTCCAACATCTCGTGTTCCAGCACTATATCTCTTCCTACCGCTACAAATTTGGCGATCCGCATATTAACGTGCCGCTTTGACCGCTCCACAGCTGCTATATTCCTTGCCCCTGTCCAACTCAATCTCGGTAATATACTGGACCATACCACCACTGCGTTGCTGAAGAAACTGCTAAACCTATCCAGGTCCGCTTGCACGACCGCAAGCAGCTCCTGGATCCTTACGTTTACTAGGTCATTTCTACCCGCGTGAATAGCCAGCACTGCCGGGCCCGTGGCTATCCTTGATATGCTCACCACCTCGTGCAGGACCTGTGTCCAGGCCAGGCCCCGAACTCCTCTCCAGTGAAACTTGAGGTGACTAAATCCTAGCACGCTTCCACCCGATCTCGACTCGGCCCGCCGTGCTGCCCACAATATGTGGGAGTGACCTAGGATCCAGATGCTAGGTCTCGACGGATCTAGGAAGAAAACTGTTAGCTACTGTATCCAGCATTTTTTTTTTTTTTTGCATAATGTCAGCGACCATCTTTGTATTTTATCTATTTATTTTTTGTGTACCATGACGTGATAAACAGTGCAAACCTGGTGGCGGGAACGAACGATTAGATATGATTAAAAATTGTTTAAAAAGAACTGAAGTCCTCAGTGGTTGATACCTTTCAATGGCTAACTGAAAAGTGGTAATAGCAGCTTTCGAGACTACTCAGGTCTCTTCATCAGGCATGGTATACATACGGTACAAAGATATATTTTACCTGTATTAGATATGATTAGTTATCTGATGGATGGGGGAAAAGGTATAGCAACGACCGTGACCGGTTCAAGGGTAAACTTTGTGGTTGGCATGGATCGGGGGTTAAATTAGATCTGGTCTGATATAGCGGAAGAAACAGTCGGATTTCCAACGCCCTATCTGCTGTATCTCCTCATTCGTGAAGCCGGCCCTCGCTGCCTCGGTTGCAGCGCCGATGCGGAAGGAGTGCGTGCTATAATCCCCTGGCTGTAAGCCCAGGCTGGAAAGTGACATTTTGAGCAAGGCCGAAAACTGTGTTGCCGTGAGCGTGGATCCATCCGCATGCTCTAAAAAGAATTTGTTGGGAACCCGAGACTCTAGGTAACGCTGCAAGATAAGGATGGGACAGAGGGGGCCGGGAAACGGGAAAATAGGGAACCAAACTCCTCGTCCGAGCTGATCTTTTTGCAGCGCCCTATGCGAACCCGTAACCATCATTGCAGATTATAACATTGTCGCGTAGCAGACCGCCGGGACAAACTGAGGATCTGCTGACTAATATGCAAATCCCCGAAGAATGCGAGCGATAAGGCCGCCAAGAGCAAGAGGACCTCGCTGTCATTGGTGCATACGTCGCCTAGCTGGTTTTTTATGCCTGAAAAGATGGCGAATGAAATGGGCCTCCCGCTTTCCGTGCACCGACGCTTCCAGCCTTTAACAGCCTGCGTGAACGGAAAGGCCTTGGTGACATAGGGCCATCTGCGAACCCGAAAGTGAAAGGCTATGCCTGCGAGCCGCTGCTGCGCTACTGTACCAGACACGCCGTTAGTATGCAAATTGCGCTATATACCGAGCAACGGCATTGCTGAGAAAAACGCGGTCACCAGGCTAGGCAGCGGTTGAGCTAGATTTAACCATTCTTTCCAAGCCTTACCGTACGAACGCCACGTTGATGGAGCTAGGGATGCCTGGACCAAAGGCATCAGCTGTTCTCGGGGACCGTCCAGAGGAACTGTGGACACTTTTGGCCATTGCTGTCCGCTTCTGGGTGCAATGCTTGGAACGTCTGAAATTCAAAACGCGATAAGGCATCAGCAATACTGTTATCGATCCCTGGCACGTGACGGGCCCTTAACCAGATGTTATGCTCGAGGCACTTGAGAACTGAGTACTGTAGTAAGCTGATCACTGAATATGAAGGACTATGGGGACTGCATTATAATACATGGAGGACTATGCGGTGCAGTATATGGAGGACTATGCGGTGCAGTATAATATACGGAGGACTATGCGGTGCACTATAATATACGGAGGACTATGGGGTGCAGTGTAATACATGGAGGACTATGGGGTGCAGTATAAAATATATGGAGTACTATGGGGTGAATTATACATAGATGACTATGGGGTGCAGTATATATAGGACTATGGGGTTCAGTATAATATACGGAGGACTTTGTAGGCTGCATTATAATACATGGAGTACTATGGGGAGTTCATTATACAGTAATACATGGAGTACTATGGGGGCTGCATTATAATATATGCAGGATTATGGGGACTGCATTGTTATACATGGAGGCCTATGGGGTCTGCATTATAATACATGATGAGCTGTGGGGTGCATTATAATACATGCATGACTGGGGGCCTCATTATAATATATGAAGGTCTATGAGGGCTACCTTATCCATGGACTACAGGGGTGCATTATAAAACATGACGGACTATGGCGGTGCAGTATAATACATGCAGGACTATGGTGGCTGCAGTATAATATATGGAGGACTATGGGAGTTGTATTATAATATATGGAGGACTATGGGGTGCATTCTAATAAAATGAAGGGTTACATGGGACCCAATACACTATATGGAAGGCTATGTGGGGGCCAATATAATATTTGGAGAACTATACAGTCATATGGAAAAGTTTGGGCACCTCTATTAATGTTAACCTTTTTTCTTTATAACAATTTGGGTTTTTGCTATTTCAGTTTCATATATCTAATAACTGATGGACTGAGTAATATTTCTGGATTGAAATGAGGTTTATTGTACTAACAGAAAATGTGCAATCCGCATTTAAACAAAATTTGACCGGTGCAAAAGTATGGGCACCTCAACATAAAAGTGACATTGATATTTTGTAGATCCTCCTTTTGCAAAAATAACAGCCTCTAGTCGCTTCCTGTAGCTTTTAATGAGTTCCTGGATGAAGGAATATTTGACCATTCCGGTTTACAAAACAATTCCAGTTCAGTTAAGCTTGATGGTCGCTGAGCATGGACAGCCCGCTTCAAATCATCCCACAGATTTTCAATGATATTCAGGTCTGGGGACTGGGATGGCCATTCCAGAACATTGTAATTGTTCCTCTGCATGAATGCCTGAGTAGATTTGGAGCGGTGTTTTGGATCATTGTGCTGCTGAAATATCCATCCCCTGTGTAACTTCAACTTCGTCACTGATTCTTGCACATTGTCAAGAATCTGCTGATACTGAGTTGAATCCATGCGACCCTCAACTGTAACAAGATTCCCGGTGCCGGCATTGGCCACACACCCCCAAAGTATGATGGGGCTCCACCAAATTTTACTGTGGGTAGCAAGTGCTTTTCTTGCAATGCCGTTTTTTTTTGCCTCCATGCATAATGCCTTTTTGTATGACCAAACAACTCAATCTTTGTTTCATCAGTCCACAGGACCTTCTTCCAAAATGTAACTGGCTTGTACAATTGTGCATTTGCATACCTCAGGCGACTCTGTTTGTGGTGTGCTTGCAGAAACGGCTTCTTTCCCATCACTCTCCCATACAGCTTCTCCTTGTGCAACGTGCGCTGTATTGTTGACCGATGCACATTGACACCATCTGCAGCAAGATGAAGCTGCAGGTCTTTGGAGGTGGTCTGTGGATTGTCCTTGACTGTTCTCACCATTCTTCTTCTCTGCCTTTCTGATATTTTTCTTGGCCTGCCACTTCTGGGCTTAACAAGAACTGTCCCTGTGTTCCTCATTTCCTTACTATGTTCCTCACAGTGGAAACTGACAGTTTAAATCTCTGAGACAACTTTTTGTACCTTCCCCTGAACAACTATGTTGAATAATCTTTGTTTTCAGATCATTTGAGAGTTGTTTTGAGGAGCTCATGATGCCACTCTTCATAGGAGATTCAAATAGGAGAGCAACTTGCAAGTGGCCACCTTAAATACCTTTTCTCATGATTGGATACACCTGCCTATGAAGTTCAAAGCTCAATGAGGTTACAAAACCAATTTAGTGCTTTAGTAAGTCAGAAAAAAGTAGTTAGGAGTGTTCAAATCAAGACATTGATAAGGGTGCCCATACTTTTGCACCAGTCAAATTTTGTTTAAATGCGGATTGCACATTTTCTGTTAGTACAATAAACCTCATTTCAATCCAGAATTATTACTCAGTTCATCAGTTATTAGATATATGAAACTGAAATAGCAAAAACTCAAATTGTTATAAAGAAAAAAGGTTAACATTAATAGGGTGCCCAAACTTTTTCATATGACTGTACATACAAGGGGGCACAAAGACACAAGCTTGGGATGGGAAAGTTTTGTGCTCATGGAAAGAGGCTCTTTCCCGCAGCACCCAGCTTTCCAATGCTCTGATATGGGAAAGCTGGGTGCTGAGGACAAGATGGATAACAGAACATAGTAAAGCTGGGTGATTATAGAAAGAAGGATTTCAGATCATGGGAAACCTGGGTGCTGAGGGAAAGATCCAAGCGTTAACGTCATTATCCCATACCCCGAGTGTTAGCGTCATTATTCCATACCCCAAGTGTCTGTGCATTATCCCGTACCCCGTGTGTCTATGTTGGGGGGGGGGGGCCCAGGTCCAAACTTTGCACTGGGGCCCATCAAACTCTAGTTACACCACTGCTCAGTACAGAGATGACTAGATTGCAGTTATTTCACTGAGGTTCAAGATTTCTGGGCACTGTACTGTCTATAAGGCCAGAGTCACACTGGCGTATGACTCGAGAAAATCTCGCATTGACCTCGGCTTCATGTTAGACAATGCTGTAGCACAGATCTGCGATCTTTTCTTCAGTCCCAATCGGACTGAGGAAAAAATGGCAGCATGCTGCGATTGCAGGGAGTCTGGACTCACTTGCACTCATACAAGTCTATGGGTGCGTGTGAAACATCGCACTGCGCTCGGATGACATCTGGATATTCGCAGAGAAAAGTAATGAAAAAGATGGAGAGATTAATTCCTCCCTCTCCCCTGCACCTGTGATCCGATCACTGGATAGGATCACAGTATAATGACACTCGACTCACACTCACAGCAGAACCTGATCCGAGTGCCATTAGCATATCTCATATGATGCCTTAAGCGGGATTTACACGCTACAATATATCTAACAAGATGTCGGCGGGGTCACGTCGTAAGTGACGCACATCCGGCATCGTTAGTGATATCGTAGCGTGTGACAGCTATGAACGAGCAGAAATACTCACCTTGTTGTTCATCGTTGACACGTCGCTCATTTTCTAAATATTGAACGTCCAGTTGTTCAATGTTCCCGAGGCAGCACACATCGCTCCGTGTGACACCCCGGGAACGATGAACACAGCATACCTGCGTCCCACAGCTCCCGTCGCCAATGCGGAAGGAAGGAGGTGGGCGGGATGTTTACGTCCCACTCATCTCCGCCCCTCCGCTTCTATTGGCCGTCCGCTGTGTGATGTCGCTGTGACGCCGAACGTCCCTCCCACTTCAGGGAAGTGGATGTTCGTCGCCCACAGCGAGGTCGTTTGGAAGGTATGTATGTGTGACGGGGGTAACAACATTGTGCGACACGGGAAACAAATTGCCCGTGCCGCAAAAACGATGGAGGCGGGTGCGATCGCACGACACATCGACACGTGTAAAGCAGGCTTTATGCTAGTGTGGCTCTTGCCTAAGGAAAACCCTCTGAACAGTAACTCCATTCTATCTCACTACAGAGGTGACTAGATCAGAGTTGCTGCACTGAGGCTCATGATTTCTGAGCCCACTGTACTGTCTATAAGGACGTCTGGTGTACATCAACTCCATTATAGATGTTTCAGTAGAGATGACAAGATCGGAGTTGTTGCAACGAGGTCCATGATTTCTGGGTACTGTCTATAAGGACGTCCTCCCTGCAGCAACTCCATTCTAGCTGTCTCACTACAGAGGTGACTAGAGCGACCTAGGTCCATCATTTCTGGGTACTGTCTATAAGGACATCCTCTGTACAGTAACTCCATTCTAGCTGTCTCACTACAGAGGTGACTAGAGCGACCTAGGTCCATGATTTCTGGGTACTGTTTATAAGGACGTCCTCTGTACAGTAACTCCATTCTATCGAACTACAGAGGTGACTAGATCGGAGTTGCTGCAGTGAGGTTCATGATTTCTGAGCTCACAGCACTGACTATAAGGACGGCCTCAGCCAGTCCATGCATTGTGTTCCGAGATTGTACTGACGTTCATAGATGTTTGAAAAAGCCCTTATACAGATTACATGAAAGCTCCCATACACATAGGGATAAAGTCGCCCGGATCAGACATCAATCCGATGAGTATTGGGGCTTCCCGACTTACCTCAAGAATGGATGTAAAGGGAGGGAAGGAACCGGCGTGTTGGAATTCCACTTGTTGATCCTTTTGTTCTCTTGAAAGATAATCCACCCCCAGAGGAGGCAACATCTGCTCTCAGAGAAGAAAAGATCATTTGACCGAGCACTCCTGTATGTGATAGTCCAGAGAGAGCTGTCAGCCAAATGACTGTAGGGATTGTTTACAGGCCTTAAAGGGATTGTTTAGTGAAAACAAGTTATCACCTATCCATGGGCCAGGTGATCACCTGCTGATCAGTGTCCAATCACTGGGACCCGCACTGATTGGGAAAACAGGGAATTTTTATCCATGTTTCAGGTATGTGTGACATCCATTTTTAACATGGATGCCACACGTACCCATGTTATCTATGGTGTTTCTCACACATGCATGTTTTTACATGGACCGTGTGGCCCCACATTTCGCTGCACGCAGACATGTCCGTTTTTTCTCCAGCAGCACGGGGGTCACACACTGATGTGATCCGTATGACACGTATGGGAGAAAATACGTGTCTATGAAATAAAATTATTTTTTTATACTCCCTTGTCTTCAGCCCTGCTGTCTTCGACTTCGGCTCTGCTGTCACTTGCTTCGGATCCCCGCTCATTATACTCAATGAATATGCACTGCACGGATTACCTAGAAGCAGCAGCACCAGAGACATCAGTGCCAGGGACAGCATCACTGGGGGCAGGTGAGAATCCAGCAGTGTGTGCGCAGTGAGGTCAGGAGTATTCAAGGAACTCTGATGATATCTTGACGATACCCACCCTACTGCAGGTATAGTGACAGTGACTTCACGGGTTCATCAAAGTTCATTGGGTACTCCGATGAACCCATGACCTTACTGCCGCGACACCCACAGTACCACGGACGTCACAGGGATGTCATCCGAATTCATTGTGAACTCGGATTAACCCGTGACATCACTGCCGCGCCCGCACACATACTGCTGAGGTCGTCCCTGCGGTGACCTGAGCTCACCTTAGGATATCCAGGTCACCGAACGGAAGCATACACAGCAGTGTGTGCGCTCTCAAAATCAATGAGGAACGTTCTGTTCTCCATTGAATGAGACAGCAGTGTGGGATTGACGTGGCCACCCCAATTGGATTTTGGCAGACCAGGATTAGGGCTTTGATAGAGATTAATTTGAAAAAGAGGGTGTCTCGTCTTTATTTATTGAATGATTCTTTTTATGTCTTTCCAGGTTTGCTTTTGGGGAATGTCATGGGACCTCACCATGGATTACGGCGGAATTTTTATTTTTAAAAATCAAATAAATTGGTGAATGAGGGCCGAGTTGGAGGTTTTTTGCTCAAATAAACTTTGTTATTCCTATTTCAACTACTGGATTAGTAATGGCAGTGTCTGCTAGACGCCACCCATTACTAATACCAAGGCTTGATGCCAGCTGCAGCTGGCATCAATCCTACAATTACGCCATTTGCCATTGCACCAGAGCAACGGGAAGAGCAGAGTCCAGCACCAGAATTGGCGCCTCTAATGGATGTTCAACTTCTCAGGCGTTTGTGGGCTGCTATTGTAAGGGCTCATGCGCACGTAACTGCTGAATATTCGGCAGCGATTTGATAGCACATGTGCGCTTCAAATCGCTGCAGAAACACTGCATAATGTACGCCATTTTTTTGTTAAAAAAAGACTATTTCATGCGCACGGGGATGCTGCCCCCACCATAGACAGAGCGGGAGCTGCATCCATAGCACACGGAATAATTGACATGCTGCTTTTATGAACGCACGGATTTGGGTCAAAATTTTAGCAACCAAATCGCGGCATTCAAAAAAGCAATGTGCGCACGTATCATGCACAATCTACATAGATTGTGCAGGCGACGCAGGACACATGCATTTACGCTGCAGTGCTATACGCAGCGTAAATGCATGTAAGTACGCAACGTGCGCATGAGTCCTTAGGCTGGAAAGGGCCAAAAAACCAAGGCCATTTCCACCCTAATAATATCATCCCACAGTTGTCTGCTGTACCATGGGCTGGTTTTTAATAAAATGGAGGGGACCCCACAACATTTTTTAAAATCTAAAAATTTAATAAATAAGCATGGGATCCTCTCTATTTTTCATAACCAGCCAAAAGGTACAGCAGACAACTGAGGGTTGCAGCCTGCAGCTGCTGCTGTTCCTGTGCTAGACATGAAAATTGGGGTACCTTGCGTCTTTTTTTTTTTTTAATTAAAAAATAAAAATGGTGTAAAACAGCTGGTCAAGCTAACTATCTCTATATCACTATTCTATCTGTTCTATTTATCTTTATATATGTATTTATAATTTTTCAGGCTTTACACATTAAAAAAAAAACCCCAAAAAAACACATTCATTTCAGTATGTTACTTTTTTTTACCAATACCACACGGACGACCATACCGGCACGTGTGACTTGCACCTGTTTAAACACGGACATCTGAAAGGGGCCTTATAGATACCCATCTACTGTATGTACTATCGTTTTGAGTTGCTGCAAATTATGATGTTCTCCTCCTTGGCTAAAAATACTTCTCAAAATTTCTAAGGAGTATTGTTACCCCTCTAAAATATGTAGTGTGACCTCTGCCAGAGCCTGTCCTATGGAACAGCGGTGGCACCAGCTTCAGACGCTCAGCAAAATGCAACTTACGTCCCTTTAAATAAAATAAAAGGTTTCGCCCCAAATGACCTGAATCAGGCGGTGTGAGCCTCATGGAGTTATGTCACCACAAAAGGAGGGAAACACCAAGAAACAGGACTGGGGCCTAATAAATGGGGGGCATAATAGGATCAGGGGGCTATTAAAACACAAAATAAACTGTCAGCGAGATCTGAACAGTTTACTGTGGGTCTACATGTGAGGACTGGAAACTACCTCCAGCAATGTGTGACCGCAGCCCGATACAGATCCAACCGGCAATGTGTGACCGCAGCCCGATACAGATCCAACCGGCAATGTGTGACCGCAGCCCGATACAGATCCAACCGGCAATGTGTGACCGCAGCCCGATACAGATCCAACCGGCAATGTGTGACCGCAGCCCGATACAGATCCAACCGGCAATGTGTGACCGCAGCCCGATACAGATCCAACCGGCAATGTGTGACCGCAGCCCGATACAGATCCAACCGGCAATGTGTGACCGCAGCCCGATACAGATCCAACCGGCAATGTGTGACCGCAGCCCGATACAGATCCAACCGGCAATGTGTGACCGCAGCCCGATACAGATCCAACCGGCAATGTGTGACCGCAGCCCGATACAGATCCAACCGGCAATGTGTGACCGCAGCCCGATACAGATCCAACCGGCAATGTGTGACCGCAGCCCGATACAAATCCAACCAGCAATGTGTGACCGCAGCCCGATACAGATCCAACCGGCAATGTGTGACCGCAGCCCGATACAGATCCAACCGGCAATGTGTGACCGCAGCCCGATACAGATCCAACCGGCAATGTGTGACCGCAGCCCGATACAGATCCAACCGGCAATGTGTGACCGCAGCCCGATACAGATCCAACCAGCAATGTGTGACCGCAGCCCGATACAGATCCAACCGGCAATGTGTGACCGCAGCCCGATACAGATCCAACCGGCAGTGACTGATCACTAATGTCACACCGAGCGTTATCATTATAGAGATGAACATTCAGCCCATACGTCTACAACAGTTTTATTAAAACAAGTATCAATAATTCTAACAAAGAGAAATATTTATAGTTTTATTTTTATAGAGAACCATAGATTCCATGCTGCACAAGTGAAGGGGTAACACAAAATACAGATATAAATTACAGTGAATAAACCAATCCTCACAGACGGGTGCAGAGGAGAGCCGTGCGTTTTAGGTGTAAAAATTGTATTTCTGCAGTTACCATAAAAATCCTCTTGTTGAATACATTGGAGGACACAGAAGGGTGACGTGGATTAGACCACACTGTTCTCTCCGTCTCTAAGGTGGGACGACGGGGGGCAATTACACCCAGTGCCGATAGCCACAAGCTGTATATGAAAAACAAAGGGAGAAGATTAATAACACACATAGTTCCCTGTGCGAGCCTCACCCCCCCCCCCCCCCCCACGTGCAACACGGCCCTCTGCAAGCCCCCGAAAGTGCTGCGTCACCCCCTACCTAGTGCGAGCCCCACTAAAATGTGCAGCCTCCCCCTGCGAGCCCCACACTACGCGCAGCCTCGCCCCGCTGCCCAGGGCGAGCCCCACACTACGCGCAGCCTCGCTCCGCTGCCCAGGGCGAGCCCTCACAACTCGCACCAACGCCCCGTGCGAGTCCCCCAAACGTGCAGCGTCACCCCCTGCGAGCTTAACCAAACATGCAGTATAGCCCCCTGCAAGCACTTTCAAACGTACAGTCACCCCCTGCCCAGTGTGAGCTCCCCCCCCAAACGTGCAGTGTCACCACCTGCAAGCCCCCCCCCCCAAACGTGCAGTGTCACCCCCTGCCAGCCACCCCCCCAAACGTGCAGCGTCACCTCCTGCCAGCCCCCCCCAAAAGTGCAGCGTCACCCCGTCAGCCCCCCCCCCCCAAAACGTGCAGCGTCACCCCCTGCAGTGCCAGCCCCCCCAAAAACCGTGCAGCGTCACCCCCTGCCAGCCCCCCCCCAAAAAACGTGCAGCGTCACCCCCTGCCAGCCCCCCCCCCAAAAAAACGTGCAGTGTCACCCCTGCCAGCCCCCCCCCAAAACGTGCAGCGTCAACCCCTGCCAGCCCCCCCAAAACGTGCAGCGTCACCCCCTGCCAGCCCCCCCAAAACATGCAGCGTCACCCCCTGCCAGCCCCCCCAAGACGTGCAGTATAGCCCCCTGCAAGCCCCCCCAAACGTGCAGCGTCACCCCCTGCCAGACCCCAAACGTGCAGTATAGCCCCCTGCCCAGTTCCAGCCCCCACCAAACGTGCAGAGTCACTCCCTGGCAAGTGCAAGCCCCCCAAAACATTCCACATTGCCTCCTGCAAGCCTCACCCCAAACATACAGCGTCGCCTCCTGCCTAGTGTAACCCCCACACATTATGGAACCCGCCACAGCATCATCCCCTGTACCCTGTAACCCCACATATCCCCCTTCCTTATGGAAGCCTCCACAGCCCTGTGCTGCAGCTTCAGCCCCTTCCCTGTGATATATACACGAGCTGCAGCCCCCAGTAGTGACAGGAGACACTTTTATTTCTTCCCCCAAAATCCAGTGTGACCTCAGCTCTATAACTAATGAGGAAAAGCTGAATCTTCCCACCTCAGGGTCAGGATCCGTCCGCTCTGCACAGGAGCCCGAGCACTGCTACTTCCGGTCACAGATCAGGGGAGATGCTAGAGAATACAGGCTGCTTGCAGATTATGACGTCACTTCCGGGGCGTATTCAGGTACTGTTAGGGGGCGTGTCCTTTATTCAGCGCGGCCTGTAGCTCTAGGCTCAACCGATCTGGATTTTGGGGTAAGAAATAAAAGTGTCTCCTGTCACTACTGGGGGCTGCAGCTCGTGTATATATCACAGGGAAGGGGCTGAAGCTGCAGCACAGGGCTGTGGAGGCTTCCATAAGGAAGGGGGATATGGGGGGGCTACACAGGGCAGGGGGCGATGCTGTATATTGGGGGGCTACACAGGGCAGGGGGCGATGCTGTATATTGGGGGGCTACACAGGGCAGGGGGCGATGCTGTATATTGGGGGGCTACACAGGGCAGGGGGCGATGCTGTATATTGGGGGGCTACACAGGGCAGGGGGCGATGCTGTATATTGGGGGGCTACACAGGGCAGGGGGCGATGCTGTATATTGGGGGCTACACAGGGCAGGGGGCGATGCTGTATATTGGGGGGCTACACAGGGCAGGGGGCGATGCTGTATATTGGGGGGCTACACAGGGCAGGGGGCGATGCTGTATATTGGGGGGCTACACAGGGCAGGGGGCGATGCTGTATATTGGGGGGGCTACACAGGGCGATGCTGTATATTGGGGGGCTACACAGGGCAGGGGGCGATGCTGTATATTGGGGGGCTACACAGGGCAGGGGGCGATGCTGTATATTGGGGGGGCTACACAGGGCGATGCTGTATATTGGGGGGCTACACAGGGCAGGGGGCGATGCTGTGGAGGCTTTCATAAGGAATGTGAGAATAAAGGCCCTGTTACACACAGGTAAATCTGCGGCAGATCTGTGGTTGCAGTGAAATTGTGGACAATCAGTGCCAGGTTTGTGGCTGTGTACAAATGGAACAATATGTCCATGATTTCACTGCAACCACAGATCTGCCAAAGATTTATCTGTGTGTGACGGGGCCTTAACACTAGGCAGGAGGCGACGCTGCACGTTTGGGGGGCTTACACTGGGCAGGGGGCTATACTGCACATTTGGGGGGGCTCGCAGGGGGCGACGCACGTTTGGGGGGCTCACTGTGCATGGGGCTACGCTGCTTGTTTGAGGGGCTCGTAGGGGGGTGACTGTATGTTTGGGGGAGCTTGCACTGGACGGGGCGACACTGCACGTTTGGGGGACTCGCAAGGGGGTGGTGCTGCATGTTTGGGGGCTTGCAGGGGGTGACGCTGCAGTTTAGGGGGGGCTCACTCTGGCCAGGGGGTGACGCTGCACATTTGGGGGGTTTGGACTGGGCAGGGGGCAACGCTACATGTTTGGGGGACTCGCAAGGGGGTGGCGCTGCACGTTTAGGGGACTCGCAAGGGGGCAACGATGCACGTTTGGGGGACTCGCAAGGGGGCAACGCTGCACGTTTGGGTGGATCGCAGGTGGCGACGCTGCACTTTCGGGGTGCTCGCAGGGGCGACGCTGCACGTTTGAGAGGATCGCACTGGGCAGAGGGCGATGCATGTTTTGGGGGGGCTCGCACTAGGCAGGGGGCGACTGCATGTTTGGGGGGGCTCACACTGGGCAGGGGGCGACTGCATGTTTGGGGGGGCTCGCACTGGGCAGGGGGCGACTCTGCACGTTTGGGGGGGCTCGCACTGGGCAGGGAGCGACGCTGCACGTTTTGGGGGGCTCGCACTGGACAGGGGGCGATGCTGCATGTTTGGGTGCGACGCTGCACTTTGGGGGTGTGCAGGGTGTGCTGAGCAGTTCGCCATGTTGCACGCTGGGGGGCTTACACTGGGCGATGCATGTTGTAGGGGGCTTACACTGGGCGATACTGAACATTGAGGGGCGTACACTGGCTGATGCTGCATGATGGGACCACATCGGGGGTGGGGAGTGTAGGAAGGATGGATGGGGCACATCGGGGGTGGGGACTGTAGGAAGGATGGATGGGGCACATCGGGGGTGGGGGCTATAGAAGTCCATGGCTTATAGGGAACCTGTCACCACTTTTTTGGCGAATAAGCTGCGGCCACCACCGGGCTCTTATATACAGGATTCTACCATGCTGTATATAAGAGCCCAGGCCGCTGTGAGAACATAAACACTTTATAATACTTACCTAACGGTCGTGCGGTCGGCCATATGGGCGTCTCTGTTCTCCGGTGCCAGCACCTTCTCTTTCAGCCATCTTCGTCGTCTTTCTGAAGCCTGTGTGCTTGACGCGTCTACGTCATACACACTCGCCGATCCTGCGCAGGCGCACTACAATACTTTGATCTGCCCTGCTCAGGACCTGAATGCCGGCGAGTGTGGATGATGTTGGACGCGTCATGCACCGCGGCTAGAGAAGGAGGACGAAGATGGCCGAAAGGGGCGGCACCAGAGAACGGAAACACCCATATGGCCCACCGCACGACCGTTAGGTAAGTATTATAAAGTGTTTTTTATGTTCTCATAACGGCCTGGGCTCTTATATACAGCATGGTAGAATCCTGTATATAAGAGCCCGGTGGTGGCCGCAGCTTATACGCCAAAAAAGTGCTGACAGGTTCCCTTTATCATATTTCCTCCAGCAGGATATATATTTTCTCTTCCTCCTTTATGGACCTGAAATCCCGGGAAGATATCATAGTCTCCTGAAGTGAGTGTCCCTCACTGCTGAGTGTCCCTCACTGCTGAGTGTCCGTCACTGCTGAGTGTCCCTCACTGCTGAGTGTTTGGTGCAGTGTAGCAGGAGGTGGGTTTCATCCTTCCTTGGCCTCCAGGTCAGTGTTGGCACAGTCTGTCCTCCCTGGGCTTGTAGCTCTGCTTGTGTGGGAATTGATGGCTAGACTGTGGGCACTGAGTCTATATTGGCTCATAGTCCTGCGGTCTCTGGGGTCTGGGGGTTTCTCCAGATATGGGGTCAGTCTGTAGTCTCTGGTACGTGGTCAGTTTCTGTGAGGTGTAGACATCGGTCCTCCAGTCACTGACACCTCTCCTGGCCCTCGTCTACCATCTTCCTGATTCTGGCTTTTGTCAGGCTGCTGTGATTGGTCATTTTGTCCTGTTGGGTTTGGGAGAGCTGTGCCAGGGGTCCTGGTCCATCTGGACCACCTATATGTATCAGGGCTTTATGGTGATGGGAGCGTGGATTGTTATTCTGTAGGTGAGACTGACATGACAGTGCCCTCTTCAGAACTGCTAGGTGTAGAGGGAATCTGCCCAGCTCGGCCTGACAGGCGCTGTTGGAGGTGCTTTGATGGACGTGGAGAAGGCGCCTACAAAATTCCAGGTTGAATATTTATGTTGGGCTGGAATCCCACCTTGATCAATCTGGGTAAGCCCGGTTTCACACATCCTTCTTTTTGCCGGTTTTGCGGATGCGGCGAACTCCCGTACAGTGTATACAGTATAATGACAGCGCTGTAACGTCCGGGTCACATGCGCCGGTTACATGACAGCATGTGACCGGCGCTTGTCGCACTGCCACTGTACTGTATACACTGTACTGGCGTGCGCTGCATCCGCCAAACCAGCGAAAAGCCGGATGTGTGAAATCGGGCCAAGTGTGAGGGCCCCAGACTTCACTGCCGTACAGGAGGATTTCGGTGATGATGGAATTGAAGATTTTTAGCCAGACCCTCACTGGTGGCTTCAGATGATAGTTTCCTTCGGATGGCATAGCAATCTCTATTGCTTGTTTGAAGCTCCCTGACTGGTGAATTTCCAGGCCCAGGTAGGTGTATGTGTCCGTTCCTGTATGAATGCAGTTTTAAGACAAATGAAGGTGCTGGTCCGATCTTCATTTTTCTCTTCTGGAACTCTATGATGTTGGCCTCTTTTTAGGTTGATCAGTGGCGCACACGTAGAGCTGAATTGCTCCAAGATTTGTAGGTTGTCTTGGAGGCCTTTCTCAGTTGGTGTCAGCAGCAGGAGGTCATCTGCATAGAGAAAATGTCACCTGGGCGTCATGGAGTGTGAGACCTGAAGCTGTGGAACATTCCAGAGCAGTGTACGCTCATTGATAGAGATATTAAAGAGCGTTAAGGTGGCTTTACAGGCTACGACATCGCTAAAGTGATCTTGTTGGGGTCACGGAATTTGTGACACACATATGGCCGCTTTAGCGATGTCGTTGCGTGTGACACCTATGAGCAATTTTGAATCGTCGCAAAAACGTTCAAAATCGCTCATCGGTGACATCACCCCCTATTCCCAATTATCGTTGCTGCTGCAGTAACAATGTTGTTTGTCGTTCCTGCGGCAGCACACATCGCTACTTGTGACACCTCAGGAACGAGGAACATCTCCTTACCCACGTCCCGCCAGCAATGAGGAAGGAAGGAGGTGGGCGGGATGTTCGTCCTGCTCATCTCCGCCCCTCTGTTTTGATTGGGCGGCCGCTTAGTGACGTTGCTGTGACGCCGCACGAATCGCCCCTTAGAAAGGAGGCGGTTCGCTGGTCACAGCGACGTCGCTAGGCAGGTAAGTAGTGTGACTGTTCCTAGAGATGTTGTGCGCCACGGGCAGCGATTTGCCCGTGTCACACAACCGGTGGGGGTGGGTACGCACGCTACCGATATCGGTAACGATATCGCAGCGTGTAAAGCGGGCCTAAAGGCTGCTTTACACGAGTCGATCTATTGTGCGATGCATCGTTGGGGTCACGGATTTTGTGACGCTCTTCCGTCATTCGTAACGACATTTTCTCATGTGACAGCTCCTTGCGAGTCCAACCGATGCCTAATCGTTTGAAATTCGGCCATCGTGTACTCATCGTTTAATTCCATAAAATCGGTCAGTTTAGTCTTAATGAACGACACGTTGCAAAGTGTGACACCGTGTAATCGGCCATCCTCGTAGTTGTTTGTGACGTCAGTAAACGTTCAGGGCGTATTTGTGGTTTTAAATAATCACGCCTAATCTAATCGGATTGGTTGTAGCAGATGCGTTTTGATTGGTTATTACTGTTATAAAATACGGAGCTGTAGTCATGATGTCAACATTCAGCCTTGGCGTCATGCACAGTGTTTTATAGTGCATTACTCCTAATTTTTCTTACGTTTGTTTGTTCGCTGCCAATCGCCCCATTTTGTGACTCCGGAATGTAAAGCATACTTGTTGATGACCTTGGAATCTCATGATCTCTTGTGAAGTCAAGTAGATCAAAATACCACAGCCGTGGGACATAAAGATCGGCAGTCGCAGCCCCTGAACATCGTGACTCCTCGACTTTATTGAGTTCCTTTTTATATACAGTGCGTATTCCTTGTATTTTTTTCTTGATAAGATTTACATCCACAGGCTCATTAGGAAAATGGTTTTTATAGATAGTAATCAGATCCGCATAAGCTGCTTGTTTGATGCGTTTGTTACTATATTCAGGCGATTTAATTTTCAAAAGACAGGTTAATGTGCGATATTTTTCAATGAAATCACGCAAAAATAATTTGTTTTGATGAGCCGTCATCTGGGAATGAATATATGAGAACATTTTATTTGACACTGTTATAATAAACATGTAATCTTTTTTCTTTTTAAAAGAACAAAAAAGAAAAAAAAAAACAAAAAAAACATTGTGAACGGCTAAATGACAATAAATAAACCATACAAAACCAAATTTAACCCACCTTTGGAAGATAGATACTCTGAATTCGTCATAAACCAGACCACAAACAACAAACAAGATTGATGCTAAGGACACACGAGGCAACAAAGACAGACGCAGAAGAGAAACTATATATATGGTATGTAACCAATCAACCACATTAGCAGAACTGGATTGAGCAGGTCAGAAGAATTCAGGGCGTGCAACAATCCAGACAACGTCACGGAGGGCTGTATAGCGCCTAATTACGCCCATACAAAAGACAGATTGACCAAAGGAAAACATGTGTGAAGCCTTTTGGACGTCCGCCATGGCCAATCAATATATCGATGAGCGCTTTGTGGTCGTTTGACAACACTCAACGTGTGACACATGGACAACTACCTATCAGCGATACAAACCAAAAAAAAAAAAGACTTTGCCAAATAAATCGCACGATGGATTGACTCGTGTAAAGCAGCCTTTATACTTAGGCTGCAGCCCTGTCTGACTCCTCGGCTCTGCTGGAAATAAGCCATTCTTCTACCATTCACACTCACACTGCAGGGGTTCTCGGTTTAGGAGCTTTTGATGACATCGTAGGACTTTCCTACTATTCCGCTCTCCAGAAATTTCAAGAACAAGCCCGGGTGCCACACGGAGTAAAAAGCCTTTTTAACCCCTTCACGACCATGGACGGATATATCCGTCATGGAGCGTGTCCCGTTAAGCCCCGCCCCCTGCCTCGGGCAGGCGGCGGCGGTCGGCACACATATCAGCTGTTTTCAACAGCTGACATGTGTGCCTGCTAGCCGCTGGTGGAATCGCTTCCATCCGCGGCCATTAACCCCTTAAATCTTGCTGCCAAAGTCTGGCAGCAAGATCTAAATGCGCGCGGCCATGTTTTATACTTACCGCCGCCCCCACCGGAAGTCACGTGCGTGATCACGTGACTATCGGTGGTTGCCATCGTAGCACAGGGTCATGTGATGACGCCTGCAGCTATGATGTTTCAGTTTCGTTTTCCCTCGGCACGGATCAGAGGGAAAAAGAAAGTGACTGTATCTGCTGTTTACAGCTGTATAGCTGTGATCAGCAGATAGATAATAGCGATCGGATTGCTGATCGCTATAGCCCCCTAGGGGGACTAGTAAAATAAAAAAAAAAAGTTTTAAAAAATAAAAAAAACACAAAAAACCTAAAAGTTCAAATCACCCCCCTTTCCCCCCATTGAAAATTAAAGGGTTAAAAAATAAATAAATATACACATATTTGGTATTGCCGCGTTCAGAAATGCCCGATCTGTCAAAATATAAAATCAATTAATCTGATTGGTAAACGGCGTAGTGGCAAAAAAAATTCCAAACGCCAAAATTGCAAAAATGCAATAACAAGCGATCAAAATGTAGCATCTGCGCAAAAATGGTACCATTAGAAACGTCAGCTCGAGACGCAAAAAATAAGCCATCACTGAGCCATAGATCCCAAAAAATAAGAACGCTATGTGTTTCGGAAAATGGCGCAAAACGTGCACCACTTTTATTGGACAAACTTGTGAATTTTTTTAACCCCTTAGATACAAGTAAACTTATACATGTTTGGTGTCTACAAACTCGCACCGACCTCAGGCATCACACCCACACATCAGTTTTACCATATAGTGAACACCGTGAATAAAATATCCCAAAAACTATTGTGCCATCACACTTTTTTTGCAATTTTTCCGCATTTGGAATTTTTTTGCTGTTTTCCAGTACACCATATGGTAAAACTTATGGTTTCATTTAAAAGTACAACTTGTCCCGCAAAAAACAAGCCCTCATATGGCAAGATTGACGGAAAAATAAAAATATTACGGCTCTCGGAAGAAGGGGAGCAAAAAACAAAAACGGAAAGTGCCCCGGGGCTGAAGGGGTTAAAGTCCACAAAACAGGTGTATAACTTCACGTACTTTGTTTTGTGGATGTGGTTCTGAATGAGACTGTGCAGGGTGTAGATGTGATCCGTGGT
Source organism: Anomaloglossus baeobatrachus (assembly GCF_048569485.1). Lineage (NCBI taxonomy): Eukaryota > Metazoa > Chordata > Amphibia > Anura > Aromobatidae > Anomaloglossus > Anomaloglossus baeobatrachus. The sequence goes on along the minus strand of NW_027441782.1, from coordinate 337,073 downwards.
GCGGTGGTTTGGCACGAAGCCTGGTTGGCTCTTGCTTAGGACATTGTGCTCGGTGAGGAAACTGAGGATCCTCTTGTTCAGGAGGCTGGTGAACAGTTTTCCCAGGTTCCTGCTGACACGTCTTCCTCTGTAGTTGGCAGGGTCATACCTGTCCGCACTCTTGTGGATGGGTGTGATAGACGCTTGCTTCCAGGTACGAGGGAAGAAACCGGCACTGAGCACAATATTGAACAGTTTAACCAATTCAGCTTGTATTTCCGGTGGGCTTTATTTCAGCATCTCTGGGGGGTTTCCATCCGGACCACTGTTTTTTTTTTACACCTTATGGAAGAGATTCTTTCTGCAACTTCCTGTAATGTAATTGGTGTATCCAGAGGGTTTTAGGAAATTTTTTACTTTCTCCTCCATCGCCTTTAGTTTTTAAAACTTTGAATTTTTATTGAGATTTTCAATTTACGTTTTTCATACATAAAATAAAACATAAAATTCACAATTCTTATCGAACCTAGACAAACAATGACAGGACAGGTGAGGAGGGTTAGGAGGGGAGAGGAGAAATAGGAGGGAAGAGGGAAGGGTTTCAAGAGTCCATGCTCCTTCCATAGGACCCATAGGCCTCAGTCTCACAGATCCTCCTGTCCCGCAAAGTAGTCCCATGGTGCCCACACGGCCTGGAAACAGTCAACTGTGTCATGCAATAGTGCCGTGAGATGTTCCATGCGTCTAACGTCCAGTAATCTATACTTGAGGCTCTGGAGTGAGGGTGTCCCTGGCTGCCTCCAATTCTTTGCAATTAAGCATCTGGCCGCCGTAAGGATGTGGGACAAAAGCTTAGAGGCCGTTTTTCCCAATCCCCCATTCCCAAGACCCAGAACATAGATCAGGGGATCAAGATCAACCTCTATATATAGTACTTTATGGATCAACCCTCTAACCCGCTCCCAGAAGGGGACTATCCCTGGACAGGACCAGAATATGTGCAGAATGGTGCCCCTGCCTCCCCCGCATCTCCAGCAACAAGCCGGTATGGAGGGGTCTATGCCATGAAGGAAATCTGGAGTGTGGTACTAAAATAGCTAAATTTTATTGATATTTTCCTTATATAGTGTGCATATTGACGTCTTGGTGGCGTTTCCCCAGATTGCTGCCCATTCCTGAGGAAGTATCCGCCTTCCCAATAGAGACTCCCATTTCCGCATGTATGGAAAAGACCCCTCGGGCCCCTCCCGTGACTCAGAAAGCAAAATGTAAATTTCCGAAATCAGCCCCTTAGTATCAGTGCCCCTTCTGCAAATTTTCTCAAAATCTGTGGGAATCGAGGCCCCTTCCCTGCCAAACAAGGAGCCAGCCAAGTCTCTGATCTGCATATATTGGAAAAACTCTCGATTAGACAGAGAGAATTTATCTCTAAGGTACTCAAAGGAATGGATCTACATTGTACTTCCATCTATAATGTCTGCAAATCTGAATAGACCTGCCTTGAGCCAGGGGTGCACCATGTCCGACTCCAGACTGCTTGGGAGCAAGGGTTGGTATATGAAGGACACCAGAGGGGAGCAGGGGGATGCCAAAGGAAATCTTCTAATGCAAAATGCCCAGAGGTCCCTAGTGAACTGCATCGGTCCAAGAAGAGGGGGGGGCGAATCACACCGGGCCGGGGGCCACAGGAGCGCGTTTGGATGTATAGGCGCCAGCCAAAGTTTTTCAATCTCAGTCCACCTGTTTTATGCCCAAAGGGACACCCAACAGGGGATCCTCCTAAGATGGGCCGCCCAATAGTATTTTAGGATGTCCGGGACAGAAAGCCCCCCCCTGTTTCTCCGAGCCATCAACACCTCCCTGGCCACCCTATGAGATTTATTTGGTGTAACAAACGTAAGGATAGCCGCCTGAAGGGACTTCAGCTCCTTTATTGGTACCTTAACTGGGAGGGTTTCAAAGAAATATAATAATTTTGGGAGCAAGCTCATTTTAACCGCCGCAATGCGCCCCATCCACGAAAGAGGGAGGGGCAACCACTTGCTCAAAAGAGTTCTCAGCTCTCGGAAAAGGGGGGGGAAGTTAAGGTTATAGAGGGAATCATAAGTAGATGTGAGGTTAACCCCCAGTAACTTGACCGCATCCAACGAAACTTAAAATTCAAACGCAGGTAATCCAGGGCCACCGGGTCGAGATTCAAGGGCATTGCCTCCGTTTTGCTAGAGTTGATCTTATACCCCGAAAGGCTCCCGTACCTACCCAAGGTGCACATTAAAATTGGAAGGGACACATGGATGTTAGTAAGTGTAATGAGCACATCGTCGGCAAAAAGCGAGATTTTAAACTGTTTATTCCTGACCAGGACCCCCGAGATGTCTGGGTTGCTCCTGACCGAGGCCGCGAGGGGCTCTATGCATAGCGCAAAAAGGAGGGGGGACAGGGGGCACCCCTGCCTGGTGCCATTGGAGATGAGAAAAGGCTTAGAGATGTGGAGGGGGAGTTTGATAGAGGCCGTAGGAGCGCTATACAGGGACTTCAAGGCCCGCATAAAGCCACCCGAGATCCCAAAGACCTCCATTGTCTTGAAGAGAAAAGGCCACGCAAGGCGGTCAAAAGCCTTCTCTGCATCTAGACTCAACACCAACGCTGTTGCTTCGTCCGATTTGCCACATCCACCAGGTCTATGACCTTCCTGGTGTTGTCCCCCCCCGACGGCAAGGGACAAAACCCACATGGTCTTTATACACTAGTTGGGGCAACCATCGATTAAGCCTGGCCGCCAAGAGCTTGGTGAACATCTTCAAATCGGAGTTCAAAAGGGCTATTGGTCTATAATTAGCACAGTCCAATGGGTCCCTGGGTGGCTTGGGCAGGAGGATTAAATGGGAGTGTAGCATGGATGGAGGGATAGGGTCACCCTGAAGGAAAGAGTTAAACAAGGCGGCCATGTGTGGGAGGAGCTCCGCCGCAAACACCTTGTAATAAAAATAAGTAAAGCCGTCCGGGCCCGGTGACTTCCCGCCAGGCAGGGCTTCCAGAACTTGCTCCAGTTCCTCTGTAGTAATCTCTTCATTCAAAGCCGCGGCTGCTCCGCAAGGCAGTGAAGGGAGCTCAAGGGCCGAAAAATAGTCCCCAAGTGCCCCAGCCCCGCGCGAAGCCATGCCCGGGGGAACCGGAAGGTTATAAAGCTTGTTGTAGTAATTGAAAAAACTGTCAGCTATTGAAGCGGGGTGATAGTGGATAGTGCCCTTTTCGTCGCGCAGAGCCTGAGGGCTTGAGGATGTAGCGCGCTCCTTAAGCTGCCTGGCGAGTAAGGTATGAGCCTTATTACTCCTTTCATAGTATCTTTGTTTGGAAAAGGTTAGCAATTTTTCTGCTCTGCCAATTGCCAAGTCTCTCAACTTTTCCCTAAGGCTGATGACTCTCCTAAGAATAGTCAGTGATGGGGCAGCCGCCAGTCTCCCCTCCTGTAGCTTAAGATGGGCCGTTATAGAGTCCCGCTGGCTTGTGGCATTCTTTTTAGCCCTGGCGCCCTCTCTAATGCATAGTCCCCTCATCACTGCCTTGTGAGCTTCCCAGAGTGTTGCCGGCGACGTGACCGTGCCCGTGTTCAACTGAAAGAATTCGACCAGTTGCTAATTTAAAAAGGCCCTAGTGTCGGGATTTTTGATCAGAGATTCATTAAGGCGCCAATGCTGAGGCCTAGGTCGAGGACCATCTTTCTTGAAGTCCATTATGAGTGGGGAATGGTCTGACCACGTAATGGATCCCATTTCCACCCTCTCAAGACGCCCCAGCAGCTGTGAGTCAATGAAAAAATAGTCTATTCTGGTGTGCGTCTGATGCGGATGCGAGTAGAAGGAAAAGGCCTTCTCTCCCGGGTGGTCCACCCTCCAAGCGTCGTATAAAGCCCCTGATCTAATGAGCCTACGAAAGTCCCGGGACAAATTTTTCAAAGCACCCGATGGAGGGTGTCCACCCACAGAGAGTCTGTCGGCCACCTCCGAAAAAGGGATGTTAAAGTCTCCCCCCAACACCGTAGAGGCCGGTGCCAGTCCGCCTATCAGATCGAGTATTTTCTTAAGAAAGCGTATCTGCCCTTCATTAGGTGCATAAATGTTGGCCAGTATGTGCGGGGATCCCCCCAGTTGGCCCTCCAGAATCACATATCTACCCTCTGGATCGCAGTGAGAACCCGTAATTTGTAGAGGACAACTGGAGGATATTAAAATAGCAACTCCCCCCCTCTTGGAGCCCGAGTAAGCCGAGTAATGGATGGGAAAGCGGTGGGACGCAAATTTGAAAGTGTTTGATTCCACAAAATGTGTTTCTTGGATAAAGGCTATGTCTGCACCTGATGTTTTCAGTTCCTGTAGCAGCAATTTCCTCTTACGGGGTGAATTCAGACCTTTTACGTTAAGAGAGATAATGCGGGTCATATCTAAAACTTAGAAGTAAGAAAAAGCTAATGGCACACCTATACCGTCGGGGGCATGACTTCCCCTGTGAAGCCGGCCAGAGGAGACGGTCCATACGACAAAGGGCCGCAGCTCCCAGGGACTCTAGAAGGGGTGGTACCTGAAAGGACACATAAGGAAAAAACATCGGGGAGGGGGGAAGACAAGGACAAACATAGAAATGAACATGAATTAAGAACATTAACCAAAATGCATAAACCTTACGCATAGATTCCCAGGGGGTCAACCCGGAAGGAAGAGACCTAGAGGGAGGTTCCCCAACCCGTCTGAGCTAGGAGAGCCACCCACCTCACTCCCCAGTAGCCCTCCCACGGGGGTCAGTCCAGTGGGCACGGGCCCGTGCCAAAAGGAAACAAGGAAAAAAAAAACCAAAAAACCTCAACCACTAACTCCAAGTAAGGGGACCGGGCTCCCGCCAACCCCCCTACCCCCCACGGCATCATTGTGGCTACAGCCCCCCCCCCCCCTATGCAGCTTAACAGACCCAGAGGGCCGCAGATGACACAATGGACAGTCAGAGGCTTGCTGTAGAGAGAGTCACAGTATCACAAAGCATGCTCAGCCACTGGAACTCAGAGGGTATAAGAAATAGGCACCAACCAGGTTAAGAAGTGTCCTCAACGGTGAGCCGGGGAGGGGAGAGACCCGCGGCCCCTACCTCCTCTCCCCCCCAAAGCCCCACGCCCTCCACCCCTCACCTTGGACCACACGGGAGGGGGCGGCCCTTCCAACCTTTGCAAGTCCCAATCTGGGATACAGACCGCTGGAATGGCCAGTGCTTCACAGAACAGAGTGGTATCTGCTGGAGTGCGAAGGGTCGCCGATTTACACCCTCTGCGCGCTGTTAGTGCAAACGGGTAACCCCAGCGGTATGGAACCTGGTGCTCCTTCAGGCTCGTGAGGAGGGGTTTGAGGTGCCGCCTTTTCTGGAGTGTGATGCGAGAAAGATCCGGGAAAAGCTGGATTTCCTTGCCATTGAACACAGGTGCCGTGCGCCTCATTGTAGCCTTAGGCTATGTGCGCACGTTGCGTAAATTCATGCAGTTACGCTGCGCTTTGTAGCGCAGCGTAACTGCATGCGTCCTGCGTCCCCTGCACAGTCTATGGAGATTGTGCAGGGGCCGTGCGCACGTGGCGTTTTAGAGCGCAGCGCTTCGGCTAGTGCCGAAGCGCTGCGCAAAAAGAAGTGACATGTCACTTCTTCCGTGCGCTTTGCCGGCAGCTCCTGCTCTGTCTATGGCAGGAGCTGCAGGCATAGCGCACGTTCTCGCCGGCACCATGCGCTTCAGAACGGAGCTTTTCAGCTGCGCTCTGAAGCGCACCTTTTACGGTGCTGGGCTAGTACGCAACGTGCGCACATACCCTTAGCCATGATCAATTCTTTGGTGGAGAAGTCGTGAATGCAACAAATGATGTCCCGGGGTTGGGTGGATAAATTCTTCGGCTGTAAAGCCCTGTGTGCCCTGTCCAGCTTGATGATGTTAGAAGGGGGAGCGTCCAATACTTCATTAACCCCTTAACGACCCATGACGTACTAGATACGTCATGGATCGTGTGCCGGTAAGCCCCGCCCCCTGCCGCCGGCGGGCGGCGGCGATCGGCGCACATATCAGCTGTTATCAACAGCTGATATGTGTGCCTGCTAGCCGCGGGTGGAATCGCTTCCACCCGCGGCCATTAACCCCTTACATTTCGCTGCCAAAGTCTTGGCAGCGATATGTACATGGGCGCCGCCATGACAGTGACTTACCCCGCCCCCACCGGAAGTCACGTGACATGATCACGTGACTTTCGGCGGTTGCCATGGTAGCACTGGGTCATGTGATGACGCCTGTAGCTAACATGAGTCACTTCCTCTCAATGCCGGAATACAGCCGGCATTGAAAGTGAAGCAGCAAATCTGCAGTTCTCAGCTCTGTAGCTGAGATCTGCAGATAGTGCAGAGCGATCGGATTGCTGATCGCAATAGCCCCCTAGGGGGACTAGTAAAATAAAAAAAAAAGTAAAAAAAAAAGTTTTAAAAAATTAAAAAAAAATAAAAAAACCTAAAAGTTTAAATCACCCCCCTTTCACCCCATTGAAAATTAAAGGGTTAAAAAAATAAAAAATACACACATATTTGGTATCGCCGCGTTCAGAAATGCCCGATCTATCAAAATATAAAATCAATGAATCTGATCAGTAAACGGCGTAGCGGCAAAAAAATTCCAAACGCCAAAATTACGTTTTTTGGTCGCCGCAAATTTTGCGCAAAATGCAATAACAGGCGATCAAAACGTAGCATCTGCGCAAAAATGGTACCGTTAAGAACGTCAGGTCGAGACGCAAAAAATAAGCCATCACTGAGCCTCAGATCCTGAAAAATGAGAACGCTACGGGTTTTGGAAAATGGCGCAAAACGTGCGCCACGTTTTTTGGCAAGCTTGTGAATTTTTTTTAACCCCTTAGATACAAGTAAACCTATACATGTTTGGTGTCTACGAACTCGCACCGACCTGAGGCATCATACCCACACATCAGTTTTACCATATAGTGAACACGGTGAATAAAATATCCCAAAAACTATTGTATTGTACAATCCCACTTTTTTTGCAATTTTTCCGCACTTGGAATTTTTTTGCCGTTTTCCAGTACACTATATGGTAAAACTTATGGTTTCATTTAAAAGTACAATTCGTCCCGCAAAAAACAAGCCCTCATATGGCAAGATTGATGGAAAAATAAAAAAGTTACGCCTCTCGGAAGAAGGGGAGCAAAAAACAAAAACGGAAAGTGCCCGGGGGCTGAAGGGGTTAAAGATGGATTGTAGTATGGAGTTTGTGTCCTCGGGCCCATCTGACTCTGGGACCCCCCTCACACGGACATTGCAACGGCGTCCTCTGTTGTCGAGATCCTCTATGTGAGACTGCATATCCTCCATAATTTTTTGTTGCGATGTTGCCAGTTTGTGTAATTCTGATACATGGGATCTGGTGATGTCATGCTCTTCCTCCAGGGATTCAATTCTGCCAGACAATTGCTGCAAATCTCTCCTCACTTCAGCTATTTCTGACCTGCAAGTTGCTTTAACCTCATGTATGAGGCATTGAAAGTCCTCTTTAGAAGGAAGTTTACTTATGAAATCATGCATGTCCTTATAGGAGGTGTCTGGCCCTTTAAGGTGAGCACCTGCAGTAATAGACGCTGGAGTTTTAGTCTGGTGCTGGGGAAGCTGGGAAGGTTGATCTCCACACCGAGGCCCAGAGGGGGGAAGCAGGCTGCTCTGTTCCCTGATATTACCAGCTTTGGCTGCAGTCCCTTCTTCTCCTGGCAGTGGGGAGGGCTGCCCCCCGACCTCCACCTTATCTCCCACCGCCACTATGTGCTCCTGGGCCTGCTGCTGCTGTGCCTGAGGATCCGATGCAGTGCAGGGCTGCTGAGCCAAGGCATCCCCTGTTGCAACTGCTGCAGGGACTCCTCCACTCCCCCCTGTGTCCCCGCTCACCCACTCCTCCTTCTCTTGCTGCTTAGCAGGCCGGGCCGGTGCCTCCATTTCCCCTCCATGCTCCTGGAAAGATGGCGTCCGGGCCTCCCCTGGACCCTGTTCCTGGTGTGCAGCGGGGGGGCCACCGATGCCTGCTGCGACGGTTTAATCCTCCGTGGTCCGATCCTGAGAGCCGGTGAGTAGGTTTGTGCTTATGATAAGTGCTGATTTAGCTGAGGGTCAACAGGAGCTCCTCTTCCCCACGTCCACTCAGCTCAGCATCCTGGACACGCCCCCCGCCTTTAGTTTTGATGTTCTGTTTTCCTGTTCTTGGCTTAGTCCTTCTTTTGGGATGTCTTTGTAGAGGTCTCTGAAGTAACCGGAGTGATGTCATCACAGCTCAGTCATTCTCTGCCTGAGGCTGGAGTCACACTTGCGTATGATTGCGTCCGATTCTCATGCCGGAGATTAGGACGATTGTTTGCCACTTGTCATCCTTGTGCTGTCCGTGTGCAATCTGTTTGTTTTCTCAGCAGCTTTTAGTCATTTACAGGACCTTTTATAGGAGCATTAAGGCCTTGTGCACATGCTGCGGTTTTTGCTGCGGTTTTGCTGCATGAATTGCTGCAAAAAATGTTCATAACCTTTCTGCAGTCATTCCCCAGTAAAACCTATGGTAAAAAAAAAAAAAGATGTGCGCACACTGCGTTTTTTCCCCTTCAGGTTCTGCTGCAGAATTTCTGCAGCAAAAAGAATGTGCATGTCACTCCTTTTCCGCAGATACCTGCGGTTTTTGCCATAGATAATGCTACAAAACCGCAGGGAACAACCTGCAGAAAATTCACAGCAATACCGCAACCAAACCGTGGTAAAACCGCATGCGGTTTTCAGGTGCGGTTTGCTGCGTTTTTTTTTACCACAGGTGCGGTAATCTTTCAGAAGGTGCAGAATTTGCTTAAGAATATTCCATTTTCTAGTGCGCACAGGGCAGTGTTTTCTGCTACATGATAGAATTGTATCCAGAAAAACGGATGTCACTAGGACGGTCCGTGTGACATTGTTTTTTTTTCTTGCACCCACAGATTTGCATTGGAGAGTCTCGAGCGAGATACCTGTGCAATCGCAGCATTCTGTGATTTTTTTTTTTTTTTTTTTTTTTTTTATTTATTTATTTTATTTTTTTTCAGTCCAATTGGAGCTGAGAAAAAAAACGCAGATTGGAGCTGCCTCATTGATTAACTTTGTTTTGAGGCCAATGCGAGATTTTCTCACATTGCACTCGTGCGATTCATATGCATTCAGCATGAAGCCATGTTCTATGGCCACACGCTGTGATTTCAGATGTAGCAGAGATGCAATCGTCGTGGGACCTTGTGTGGATTATGTCGGTCCTGGGTGTATTGGGGGTTAATAAAGGGGTGCTTTTTTGTATTTTATTTTAGATAAAGGATTTTTTTGGTGTTTGTGTTTTTCTTTTCACCTACATATTACTAATGAGGGGTCTCATAAACACCTCCCCATTACTAATCCAGGCCCTAGTGGCAGCTCTGGGCTGCCATTAACCCCTGATTACATTGATTGTCAACAAACCAGGGCAATCGGGATGAGATGGGTAAAGTGCCAGGACTGGCGCATCTAATGGATCCAGCAATTCCAGGCGGCTACAGCCTATATTTAGGCCGAGGGGGCCCAATAAACATGAGTCTCCCCAGCCTGAAAATACCGGCTTCCAGCTGTGAGGTTTATCATGGCCGGGTATCAAAATTTGGGGGGAGGGGGCAGATTTTTTTTTTTTTTTAAATTTATATAATTTTAAATAAGCTGCATGCGGTTCTTCTTTTTTTTTTTTTTAAATTCACAGCCAATGTAAGGGTACGGCTGGGGGCTGCAGCCTGTAGCTGTATGCTTTATCTGTACTGGGTTTCATAATGAGTTGATGCTACACCAATTTTTTCTTATTTTTTTTATATATATTGCAGTCAGACACACTGTTACACAGGCTGGGGGCGCGTCTGACTGCAACCAATCAGAGACGTGGGGACTGGCAGTGGGCGGAGAAGCAGTGAATGTGTGTGAGGTTAATGAGGTTATTGCTGCATGGAAACTCACAGTATAATGTGTCTGCTCCAATGCCACTATCCCTTCTACCACCATTTTAAAGCACAGGACTCTGGTCCCCATAGACTTATATGGGGACCGCCATCCGGCCAGATATCTGGGATCAATTCCGGGTCCGAATCAGGTTTTTTATGTTAATCCCATATGGACCTGCTGTTACGGTTGCTGCGAGCACTGGAGACTATGTCCAGATTTCTTGCTACTGCACATGTGCGAGCGCTGGAGACTAAGTCCAGATTTCTTGCTACTGCACATGTGCGAGCGCTGGAGACTAAGTCCAGATTTCTTGCTACTGCACATGTGCGAGCGCCGGAGACTAAGTCCAATCTTGGAGCCATTGCACATGTGCGGGTGACATCATCGCTGACACGAGGTCACATGTCTCTGACACCTTCTATGCCGATTGGTCGCTGGTCATGTGCTTGTGACGGCTTGCTCGGTGATAGGCCAGCATGACGTCACTCCTGTCGTTCTGGCAGCGGATTGGCTCTGGTGTCCTCCATCTTGGATGAGGCACAGAGTCTATATAAGACCCTGACACACGCCGCATGGTGCTCAGTCCTCTTGGTTCATGCATATGAGTAGACGCTCTGTGCGCGTTCCTCTAGGCATTCCTCTGTCTATGCTAGGTGAGCGCTACCGGCAGGGTAGCGTTCTTATACCTTACAGCTTCGGCTGCTGTCCGTATCCTTACCTCTTAGGGGAGCGGACATAGGCAGGTGCCTGAGGCACATGGTCTGGCTGGGCCTTGTGATTCTACTCGTAGGTGGACGTTGCCGCTAGGGTAACGTTCCTTATACTGCGTCTGGCAGTTGTTCGTATCCTCGCACACTAGGGGAGCGAACAGAGGTAGGAGCTTTGTGCGGCTTACGCTGCTGTTCGTCTCTTTTGCACCACTAGAAGAGCGGACCTAGGCAGGTGCCATATCTAGTGGTTCGTGTCCTCGCACACTAGTGGAGCGAACGCAGGTAGGAGCTTTGTGCGGCTTACGCTGCTGTTCGTCTCTTTTGCACCACTAGAAGAGCGGACCTAGGTAGGTGCCATTTTGCACACATTGCATTTGTCTCTGTGATTATTAACAGAGATCATTCCACACACCCTCCAAGTAAGGGAGGAATTGCTTTACTTACTTATTATATCCTTCTGTGAGTTAACAGAGGTATTGCACTCTGCCATAGTCTGCAGCAGAGTCTTTGCACGGTGGACCCTGACTGTCTGATACTCCTTTAGGTTCTTATCAGATAGCCCCCCGTAACATTAGGACTGAGCCAAGGGTCTGGCAGTTATGGCAGAATATCAGCAGTTACACCGTTACATACAAGTACTTGAGTCACGGCTCAAGAGTATAGAGGATAAACCTCAGACCATGGTGACATCTGCACATGATCCTCGACTTGCTCTGCCAAACAGATATTCTGGCGATGCCAGATCATGTCGTGGTTTCATTAGTCAGTGTCAGATACACCTAGAGGTCAACTCTTCTCGCTTCTCTACGGAGAGGTCCAGAGTAGGCTTTATCATCTCCTTACTTCAGGACAAAGCCTTAGAATGGGCGACTCCCCTATGGGAGCGCTCTGATGTGGTTACTCTGAGACATCAAGACTTTCTTGATGCTCTTAAGGCGGTATTCATGGGTCCGCAGGTTACCCATGATGCGGCCCTGAGACTGTTAGATCTATCTCAGGGTTCGTTATCCACTAGTTCTTATGCCATTGCTTTTAGAACTCTGGTGGCAGAACTAGATTGGCCAGAGAAGGTGTTGATTCCTATCTTCTGGAGAGGGTTGGCAGGCTATGTCAAGGATGCCCTTGCTACTCGTGAGGTCCCTGCTTCTCTGGAGGACTTGATCACAGTAGCAACGAGGATCGATGTACGCCATAAGGAACGTAGACTCGAGGTCTCTTCCTCACGCCCTAAGCATCGGGCTATTCCAGTTGTTGAGGGTCCACTACCATCTTCCTCAGCATCTGAAACATCTCCCACTCCTATGGAGTTAGGTCATACGTTCTCCAGACTACGCAAGTCTGGTCCTCCTATATGTTACGTATGTCGTCAGGCTGGGCACTATGCCAACAAGTGTCCTAGTCATCAGGGAAACTCCCTGGCCTAGTAACCATTAGAGGGGGGTTACTAGAGACGTCTTCTGCACCCTCTAAGTGTTGTATCCCAGGTCAGCTCTCGTTATCTGAGAATACATGGCCTATTATGGCTTTTGTGGATTCCGGAGCTGACGGGATTTTTGTGTCCTCAGGATTTGTAAAGGGACACAATATTCCCTCTATCATGTTAGATGCGCCTATTCCTGTCCGTGTTGTTAATGGAACTATGTTGTCTGACTCCATTACATTGAGGACAGTTCCCTTGCGCCTTTCCCTGTCTCAGGGTCACATAGAGGAGATTTCTTTTCTTGTTTTGCCTGAGGGTATAGACGACGTCCTTCTGGGCCTTCCATGGCTTCGGACTCATGCTCCTCACATTGACTGGGAGTCTGACAGCATTATTAGTTGGGGTTCGAAATGTCAGTCCCGATGTCTTCCCTTACCACCTAAGGTCGTTGCGGTTGCATCAACTGATCTCTCTCCCATACCTACACCCTATTTGGATTTCGCTGACGTGTTCTCCAAACAGGGTGCTGAGGTTCTTCCACCCCATAGGCCGTATGACTGTGCCATAGACCTTATCCCAGGTTCGGTTCCACCTAAAGGCAGGGTTTACCCCCTGTCGATACCTGAGTCGGAGGCCATGTCGACCTATATAAGAGAGAGCTTAGAGAAGGGGTTCATTCGTAAGTCTGTCTCTCCCGCGGGAGCTGGGTTTTTCTTTGTTCGGAAGAAAGAGGGTGATTTGCGTCCCTGCATAGATTACAGGGGTCTCAACGCAATCACAATAAAGAACAAATACCCATTACCTTTAATTTCGGAGCTCTTTGACAGACTGAGAGGAGCTCAAGTTTTTACGAAGTTGGATCTGCGGGGTGCGTATAACTTGGTACGAATTCGAAGGGGTGACGAATGGAAGACCGCTTTTAACACCCGAGACGGTCACTATGAATACCTCGTCATGCCTTTTGGGTTATGTAATGCACCCGCAGTATTTCAGGACTTCGTAAACGATGTGTTCAGGGATTTACTGTTATCCTCAGTAGTGGTGTATCTGGACGACATCCTGATTTTTTCTCCTGATCTGGAGACTCATCGTCAGGATGTCGTTCGTGTCCTTTCCCGTTTAAGGGAGCACTCATTGTTTGCTAAACTCGAGAAATGTGTATTCGAGCAGTCCTCATTGCCTTTTTTGGGTTACATTATCTCACAAGAGGGTCTGGCTATGGATCCTGCGAAGCTCTCTGCTGTCCTGCAATGGTCCGAACCTCATTCCTTGAAGGCGGTGCAACGCTTCTTAGGATTCATAAATTATTACAGGCAGTTCATACCCCATTTTTCTACTTTGGTGGCCCCTTTGGTGGCCTTGACTAAGAAAGGTGCTAATCCCAAAGCCTGGTCTACTGAGACATCTCAGGCTTTTGAGGCAGTAAAAAGACACTTTTCAACTGCTCCCGTTCTTCAAAGACCCGATGAGAGTAAGCCCTTCCTCTTAGAGGTTGATGCCTCTTCAGTGGGTGCTGGTGCGGTCTTGTATCAAAAGAACGGTGCAGGTAGAAAAAGGCCGTGTTTCTTCTTTGCTAAAACCTTTTCACCGGCAGAGAGAAACTATACCATTGGGGATAGGGAACTGCTCGCCTTGAGATTAGCCTTGGAGGAGTGGCGTCACTTGCTGGAAGGAGCGAAACATCCTTTCCAGGTCTATACAGACCATAAGAATCTGACGTACTTACAAACCGCTCAGCGTCTGAATCCTCGCCAAGCCCGCTGGTCCTTGTTTTTCTCCCGCTTTCACTTCTCCATCAACTATTTGTCTGGGAGTAAGAATAACAAGGCAGACGCCCTGTCTCGCTCTATGCTTTCTACCCAGGAAGAGATTGACGAACCTCGTCTTATCCTTCCCTCCAGGGTTTTTCATACGCTCTCCCCTGTGACGTTAGACCAAATCCCACCGGGCAAGACCTTTGTTCCGCCTGATCGACAGAATGATATACTGTCATGGGCCCACACCTCAAAGGTGGGTGGGCATTTTGGTATTAGGCGGACACGAGAGTTACTGGAGAGGTGGTATTGGTGGCCACACTTAGCCAGCCACGTCAAGAGATATGTCGGTTCCTGCTACTCGTGTGCTCGCAACCGTCCATTACGGCAGAGACCGGCTGGGCTCTTGCATCCTTTACCAGTGCCAGATAGACCATGGGAGGTGGTAGGCATGGACTTTGTAGGTGATCTTCCATGTTCACAGGGACATAGATTTGTGTGGGTCATTACGGACCATTTCTCCCGGATGGTTCATCTCGTACCGTTATCGAGAATCCCATCTTCCAGGGTACTAGCCAAACTATTCCTCAAGCATGTCTTTAGGCTTCACGGGATGCCAGATCGTATCATTTGTGATAGAGGCCCACAATTTACTTCCCGTTTCTGGCGAGATCTTTGTAGCCTTCTGCAAATTGAGTTGAATCTCTCTTCGGCATACCATCCGGAGACTAATGGTTTGGTTGAACGTACCAATCAATCTATGATTATATACCTTCGACACTTTGTTGCTGAGAACCACGATAACTGGTCCTCCCTCCTACCCTGGGCAGAATTTGCCCTTAACAATTCGCTGGCTGAGGCCACTGGGCAGACACCGTTCGTACTCAATAATGGGCAACACCCTAGGGTACCGGTACCGTTTCCCGCCGCTGCACCTCCTCCTCTTGTGGCCGACTGGGCAACTAATGCCAGAGAGGTTTGGGATCGGACTCAAGAGTCGATCCAAGCAGCTAAGGACCGTATGAAGACGGTGTCCGATCGGTTTCGTCGCCCGGCTCCTGTCTTTTCTCCAGGGGACTTTGTGTGGCTCTCTGCAAAACACGTGAGACTTAGAGTGAGCTCTGTCAAATTTGCTCCTCGCTTCCTGGGTCCTTATGAGGTTCTTCGACAGGTAACTCCTGTAGTCTATCAATTGAAGTTACCTGTCCATCTTAGGATTCATGACAAATTCCATGTCTCACTGCTAAAGCCGGCTATTTTACCTCACGCTCGTGAAGTGCACTCTCCTGCCTCTGATTCCTCTCGCTCTAGCTATGAGGTACGAGCCATAGTTGGTTCTAAGATGGTTAGAGGACGCAGGTTCTTCTTGATAGATTGGGAGGGCTATGGCCCGGAACATCGCTCTTGGGAGCCTGAGGAGGCTGTCCATGCTCCCGACTTAGTTGCCAATTACCTGCGTCGCCGGGAGGGGGGCCCTTGAGGGGGAGGTACTGTTACGGTTGCTGCGAGCACTGGAGACTATGTCCAGATTTCTTGCTACTGCACATGTGCGAGCGCTGGAGACTAAGTCCAGATTTCTTGCTACTGCACATGTGCGAGCGCCGGAGACTAAGTCCAATCTTGGAGCCATTGCACATGTGCGGGTGACATCATCGCTGACACGAGGTCACATGTCTCTGACACCTTCTATGCCGATTGGTCGCTGGTCATGTGCTTGTGACGGCTTGCTCGGTGATAGGCCAGCATGACGTCACTCCTGTCGTTCTGGCAGCGGATTGGCTCTGGTGTCCTCCATCTTGGATGAGGCACAGAGTCTATATAAGACCCTGACACACGCCGCATGGTGCTCAGTCCTCTTGGTTCATGCATATGAGTAGACGCTCTGTGCGCGTTCCTCTAGGCATTCCTCTGTCTATGCTAGGTGAGCGCTACCGGCAGGGTAGCGTTCTTATACCTTACAGCTTCGGCTGCTGTCCGTATCCTTACCTCTTAGGGGAGCGGACATAGGCAGGTGCCTGAGGCACATGGTCTGGCTGGGCCTTGTGATTCTACTCGTAGGTGGACGTTGCCGCTAGGGTAACGTTCCTTATACTGCGTCTGGCAGTTGTTCGTATCCTCGCACACTAGGGGAGCGAACAGAGGTAGGAGCTTTGTGCGGCTTACGCTGCTGTTCGTCTCTTTTGCACCACTAGAAGAGCGGACCTAGGCAGGTGCCATATCTAGTGGTTCGTGTCCTCGCACACTAGTGGAGCGAACGCAGGTAGGAGCTTTGTGCGGCTTACGCTGCTGTTCGTCTCTTTTGCACCACTAGAAGAGCGGACCTAGGTAGGTGCCATTTTGCACACATTGCATTTGTCTCTGTGATTATTAACAGAGATCATTCCACACACCCTCCAAGTAAGGGAGGAATTGCTTTACTTACTTATTATATCCTTCTGTGAGTTAACAGAGGTATTGCACTCTGCCATAGTCTGCAGCAGAGTCTTTGCACGGTGGACCCTGACTGTCTGATACTCCTTTAGGTTCTTATCAGATAGCCCCCCGTAACACCTGCCTCCCGGGTATCTGAGAGTCCGCTCATCACTATCTCTCCATCTATCTATCCATCTATCATCGATCTGTCTATCTCTATTAACTATTATCTAATTATCTGTCTATTTTCTATCCAAATCTATCACTATTAACTCTCCATCTAATTTATCTATCAGACAGCTGGTATAAATCCTTGAGGAGGACGAGGCCGAAGATCAGCGCAGAACACAGGAGAAAGGGTCAGTGCAGTGATCTATCTATTATCTGTCTGTATTATCTATCACATATCTATCTATTATCTATCACTATTATCTGTCTATCTATATATCTATCTATTATATATCTGTCTATTGACTTCCACTATACTCAGTAAACAAGTCGATCCCGTCCGAGCATCAAAATGCTTGTTCCAAGCACCGGAGCATGGTCGCACTCGCCGGAGTCTATGAAGCGGTGTGTGCACATACGAGGTCTACACTGATAGACAAATAATCACAATACAGAGCCCAGTGTATTATATCAGCGAGCAGAGCATCTCAGGACTAGAGATGAGCGAACCCGATGTTTGGTGTTTTGTTTTTTTTACTTGTTTTTTTTTGAGCCAAATGCCGACTTTCAAAAAAACAAAAAACAGAGTTCGGATGCTTTATGTAAGCTGAGCAATGGCGCCAGCATCGCTGTGCTCAGGTACGCTCGGTGCTCAGCCCGGTGCGAGCCTCTTGCAGTGTTTAAACTGCTCACACTGAGGGTAACAACAGCGGGATCACATGTAATGTGCAACCCCCCCCCCCTCATAAAAGATAAAAATGGAAAAACTCCGCCCACCCTCTCCCGGACGTATTCTGCTTATAACTGGCATTATGTGGGCGGAGACTCGAACGGCCAATCAGTGACTTCCATTGGGGTTCGGGTCAATTTCCAACTAGTGGAGGTACGACTGCTGCCGCCGAACCGAACTTTCACAGGTTCCCTCATCTCTACTCAACACCCCAAACTGGGAGAAAAGAAAGTGAATAAGAAGATGAAAAAGATTTTATATAAATCAAAAAAATGTTTCATACAAAAAATCCAAAGAAAACATAAAAAAAATTATACATTTGAAACAGGTTTTTGATGTTTTTGCAGCCGCCCAGTGTGGTGTAAAATAAAAGATAAAGCAGAGATCCGGGGGGAGGGGGGATGATGTCAGCGCTGGCACCATTCGTTCCCCTGCTCAGCATTGCAGATGTCGCCACAGTTGAAAGCAATGATGAAAGATGGAGCTCTCTGCTTCCTCCTCCATCGTTCTGCTTCGGTGTCTGAGATCTGGCGTCTCAGCACAGGGGGGCGCGATGACGTCACTACTGTGTGCCCGCTGTGCCGAGATGTGCAGAGCTGCAGAACACGCACCACTGCAGAGACCGGAGCAGTGCGGGAGAGAGGAGAGTTTTGTCTTTTTTTTTTTTTTTTTTTTTATATATATATATATATATATATAATAAGTGAGTATATTGGTGGCCAATGGCCGTAATACTATGTGGAGGACTATGGGGGTGCATTATACGCTATGGAGGACTATGGCGGGTGCATTATATTATATGGCGGACTATAGGGATGAATTATAATATAGAAAAAGTGCATTGTAATATATGGAGGACTATGAGGGCTGAATTATACTATATTGAGGACTATGGGGTGTATTACAATATATGAAGGAATATGGGTATGTATTATATATGGAAGACTATGGGGTGCATTATAGTATATAGTAATATATGGAAGGCAGTGTGAAGCCCATTATACTAAATGAAGAGCTAATGGGTGCGCATTATATATAGCGGAATATGGGGGTTGCATTCATGGCCGGCTTTAGGTATGTGCGATTAGTGCGGTCACACGGGGCTCCAGCCGGCAGACAGCACAGGGGGTGCTGGAGGGAGCATCAATTCACTTTCATTTGCTGCTCCTGCGGTGCACAGGCTCCAGCAGAGGGTGCCCTCCCATCCTGTGTGCTCTGCGTCCTGTCTTCACCAGAGAGAGGGGGTAGGGCCGCCTGCACTGCTGCAGCTGGAGAAGCTGCTTCTAAAGAACCTCTGAACTCCAGGAGGCCAGGAAGGCAGTGAGTATAATGTGAATCATGTATTATGTGCCGTCTGTCTGTGTTATGTATAAGATATGTTTGTCCTGTATAGTGTGCAATATGTAGCTGTGTTTCTGTGTATACATTCTGTCTGTCTGTCTGTCTATTTATACATCCATCCTATTATCTGTCTGTCTATCATCTATTAAGCATCAATCTGGCGCACAGACACAGCCAATGCCCCGGTACGCCCCAAAACTGGACACAGAGGGGACCCGGCGGCAGGGGCGTTGCTGGCATCCAAGACTCGGAGCTTCGGCTCCGAACTTCTTGCCTGCAGCCCTGAATCTTCTGCCACTACCGCATTGAACTGTTTTAGCTTCAATACAGTTCAATCCTGTAACAGAGCAAGAGTTTCATGCTCTATCATTGCCAGTCTCCTAAGCTGCAAACCGCTACAGGTCTATGGCTTAGGAGATGTCATCGTGTCACAAGTGCAGCGCGGGGAAGTCATCGCATAGCACTGCCTCTGCAGGCCGCCATAGAAGAGGAGACGGAGGCCTCGGTATTGGGAATCGGGATTAGGTGAGTGTAATTTTTTTTTTTTGTGCACAGGAGGCTGTGTGGGGGGGCTCCTGCCGTGCACAGGAGGCTGTGTGGGGGCTCCTGCCGTGCACAGGAGGCTGTGTGGGGGGGGCTCCTGCCGTGCACAGGAGGCTGTGTGGGGGGGGCTCCTGCCGTGCACAGGAGGCTGTGTGGGGGGGGCTCCTGCCGTGCACAGGAGGCTGTGTGGGGGGGGCTCCTGCCGTGCACAGGAGGCTGTGTGGGGGGGGCTCCTGCCGTGCACAGGAGGCTGTGTGGGGGGGGCTCCTGCCGTGCACAGGAGGCTGTGTGGGGGGGGCTCCTGCCGTGCACAGGAGGCTGTGTGGGGGGGCTCCTGCCGTGCACAGGAGGCTGTGTGGGGGGGGGCTCCTGCCGTGCACAGGAGGCTGTGTGGGGGGGGGCTCCTGCCGTGCACAGGAGGCTGTGTGGGGGGGGCTCCTGCCGTGCACAGGAGGCTGTGTGGGGGGGGCTCCTGCCGTGCACAGGAGGCTGTGTGGGGGGGGCTCCTGCCGTGCACAGGAGGCTGTGTGGGGGGGCTCCTGCCGTGCACAGGAGGCTGTGTGGGGGGGCTCCTGCCGTGCATAGGAGGCTGTGGGGAAGCTCCTGCCGTGCATATGAGGCTGTGGGGGGGCTCCTGCCGTGCACAGGAGGCTGTGGGGGGGCTCCTGCCGTGCACAGGAGGCTGTGTGGGGGGCCCCTGCAGGTATTTGCATATAGTTGGTGTGGCCCCTAGAGTTACCTCCTCCTTTGGACCCCAGACACCCCAGTCTGACCCTGCATCCATCTATCTAATCTATCCATCTATCTTTCATATAGTATCTATGTGTGTGTCATGTATATGGTGTAATTTATGCAGGAGCACAACGACCAGGCCTGTGAGTGATGGGGCCATTACTATTTCCTCGGATGCAGGTTAAACAGCATTGAGGAGCAGATGGGCACTGGCTCCCTGTTCCGCACTTGCTCTGCAGCTGTGGGCCCCTGATAGGCGTAATGACATCAGGGGGAGCCTGTGTATGACATTACCCTCTCTTCTGTCTCTCTCTCATTATTCCGCCTTTTGCAAATAGAAATAATTTTGGTTCCTAAACGACCTAAAACGGGAAAGATTTATTCTGATTTCATGTCATATAGAGAGAAAAACCTGCAGATGTGTCTCTATAGAGAGCGGAGGGAAAAACCTGCAGATGTGTCTGTATAGAGAGCGGAGGGAAAAACCTGCAGATGTGTCTCTATAGATAGTGGATGGAAACTTCTGGTGTGAACTGTATGAAGGAGTTGTAGAGTCAGAGTTGGAATCGGTGACATTGAGGAGTCGGAGGTTTTTCTTAGCGACTCCTCAGCCCTGGTGTGGAGGAGTCGCTGTGGAGGGATCATACACTGCTTGTGGGACACTTTTGTTGGTATTATACATTATGGGGCAGTGAAAGGGGAATCTTTGGGCTTCATTAGGAGGAAAATTACTTTGTAAGGGCTGTAAAGTTGTGAGAGAGGTTCTTATATGACCCAGCTGAATATTAATTACATTTTTATTTTTTGGGGGGGGGTACCAATTAGAACTTCCGCTATGGGGTCCCATGATTTCTATGTACGCCTCTGTTCACCCTCTTAAAGGGGTTATCCGGCTTATTTTGCTTTTTTTTTTATTTCACTATTGGGCTACATTAGGGCAGGTAAGTAGACAGTAACTCCCTACCTGCCCTGCTGTCAGCCCCTCTCCTCCGGCTCAGTGCGGTCTTGTGACGGCTCCTGTCGTGATTTTGCTGCTTCCTGTGATGTCACAACGACAAGTGCAGGAGCTTATGTTCTGCCTTGTCGATGGGCAGAACAGTCGACGTCATGTAGTCGCCCTGCTGGGCAGGTACAGTGCATGGAGTCCCCACCCCCCTTCCCCCACACCCTCCCACACATTCTCCCCTACTCTCCCCACACTCCGTACTCTCCCCTTCCACTGCTATGGGGCCGTGAGCTGGGGGGAGGGGCCTGGCGGCGGCTACCGCGGGGTCATCTCCAGCACCGGGCCCCCTGCTCAGGATTGCATGTTCAAATGTATCGGCATCACAGATGTTAATACATTTGAAAGCACAGATGACAGGAAGCATCTCGCTGCTTCTCATCACTGTCCCGCTGTCTGCTCTGACAGTTCAGGACAGCGGTGGCATCACTACTGTGCTGATATGTCCCGAGCACAGACAGCGGGCGAACGAGGAGCAACGGCGGGGACCGAGGAGAGGTAAGTGTGTATACCCTACACGGTGGGGGTGCAGAGCGTCGTAGGGGGGTGCAGAGCCCAATGTGTGGGAAGGGGTGCAGAGTCTGATGTGTGGGGAGGGGTGCAGGGCCCGATGTGTATGGGCGGTGCAGGGCCTGATGTGTATGGGGGGTGCAGGGCCCCATATGTATGCAGCCTGCAGAGCCCGATGTATGGGGGGGGTGCAGAGCCCGATGTGTGTGGGGGGGGGCAGGGCCGGATGTGTGTGGGGGGTGCAGGGCTGGATGTGTGTGTATGGAGGGTTCAGGGCCCCATATGTATGCAGCCTGCAGAGCCCGATGTATGGGGGGGTGCAGAGCCCGATGTGTGTGTGTGTGTGGGGGTGCAGAGCCCGATGTGTGTGTGTGTGTGTGGGGGGTGCAAGGCCCGATGTGTGTGTGGGAGGGTGCAGGGCCCGATGTGGGGGGGTGCAGAGCCTGATGTGTGTGGGGGGGTGCAGAGCCCGATGTGTGTGGGGAATGCAGGGCCCGATGTGTGGGGGGGTGCAGAGCCCGATGTGTGTGGGGAATGCAGGGCCTGATGTGTGTGTGTGGGGGGTGCATGGCCCGATGTGTATGGGGGGTGCAGGGCCCCATATGTATGCAGCCTGCAGAGCCCGATGTGTGTGTGGGGGGTGCAGAGCCCGATGTGTATGGAGGTGCAGGGCCTGATGTGTATGGGGGGTGCAGGGCCTCATATGTATGCAGCCTGCAGAGCCCGATGTATGGGGAGGTGCAGAGCCCGATGTGTGTGTGGGGGGGTGCAGGGCCCGATGTGTGGGGGGGGTGCAGGGCCCGATGTGTGTGTGTGTGTGTGTGTGGGGAGGGGGTGCAGGGCCCAGTGTGTGTGTGTGTGTGTGTGTGTGTGTGTGTGTGTGTGTGTGTGTGTGTGTGTGTGTGTGTGTGTGTGGGGTGCAGAGCCCGGTGGGGGGGAGGGGGGTGCGGAGCCCGGTGTGTGTGTGTGGTGGGGGCAGAGCCCGGTGTGTGTGCGTGTGGGGGGGGGTGCAGAGCCCGATATGGGGCTGTTATTTCTAATGCTAGAGTGATAACAGGTCAGTGCTGGGCCGAATACTGACAGCTAAGGCTATGTTCACACGTCCGTTGTTTTGCATCTGTCACAATCACTTGTGTGACTGATGCAACGGATGCGTTGCAGATAGTGGCACAACTGATGTGACTGATTGCAAAACAACGATACGTTTTGTTTATTTTTTTCTTTTTCTTTTTTTTTTACTGTTTAACCAGCGGCCCGGCTATTATGAATGATCAGCTGATCGCTCACAGTAGCCTGGACGCCGGGTGATCAGCTGATCGCTCACAATAGTCGGCAGCCGGGTGATCAGCTGATCGCTCACAATAGTCGGCAGCCGGGTGATCAGCTGATCGCTCACAGAAGCCGGCTGCCGGGTGATCAGCTGATCGCTCACAGAAGCCGGCAGCCGGGTGATCAGCTGATCGCTCACAGTAGCCGGCTGCCGGGTGATCAGCTGATCGCTCACAGTAGCCGGCTGCCGGGTGATCAGCTGATCGCTCACAGTAGCCGGCTGCCGGGTGATCAGCTGATCGCTCACAGAAGGCGGCTGCCGGGTGATCAGCTGATCGCTCGACCGCCGAGAGCGAGAGAGAGATTGATTTGAATAATTAAACACAAGATTTGACCATGCGCGGTGAAATCAAAAGGATTCCGCTGCTCAAAAAAACATTACATGCTGTGTTCCTGCCACCCGATGGTCAGTCGTTCCACCACTGATTAGTCGCGTGGCGGATGCAACGCAATGGCATCAGTCACAATCCGACGCTCATACAAGTCTACGGGAAACAACGGAATCCGCCAAACAAATTGCGTTGTTTATCAGAGCGGTGGATTGTGATGGATACTAAATAGCGGAAATGTGAACATAGCCTAATGAGTGTGCAGAGGGTGGGAAGAGGGCGGGGCTGGACAGTGAGGCCGGGTGGGGCCAGCTCTGACTGTGAGGTTCGGCATAGGAAGTTTTCATGTTTGGTTGAGCTGAAGGTAAATAACCTGTCTGCAGAGAATGAAGGAATAATTCAAGAGGAACAACAGTTAGGAAACAAAAAAAATGTAGGGGTGATTTAGTACATGCGCACGCTGCGTTTTTGTCGCGTTTTTGCTGCATTTTTTTGGTGCAGTTTTGTTGTCAGAACTTTCTGACCTCTGACTTTCCAGCAAAGTCTATGAGAAGTCAGATTTGTAATGTGCACCTTGCAGTTTGTCAACATTTTTTTTGTCAAACGTTTGTGACAAGAAAGATGCAGCATGTTTATTCTTTCTTGCGTTTTTGTCAACATTTGTCACCCGTTGAAGTCAATGAGGACATCAAAAAGGCAAGGAAAAATGCATGCTATCAAATTGGTGCATTTTGCATGCGTTTTACCTGCGGTTTTGTCAACAGAAACGCAGCTCACCAACTTAGTTCCAGAATGACAAAATCAATGCTGGAGTGAATTTGACATGTCGGAGCCTGTGTTGGTTTCTCTGTCTCTCTTGCAATCTCTCTTTCTCCCCAAGCAGTAGATACTCACCGATCACGGCTGTCACACTGCTCCCCCGCCTCTCATCTTCTTTCGGACCTGCTCATTAGCCTCATACATATTGACTCCTCCCCCCGTCTGTGATTGGCTGGTTGCAGTCAGACGAGCCCCCATGCTGAGTGACAGCTGTCTGACTGCAACCAATCACAGCTGCGGTGGACGTCTCTACATAGAGCGACTCTCTTCAGTGCTGTACTATCAGCGGAGGAGTACTCGAACTGTGACAGCAAACACCTGAGTGATGGCACCGCTGACACTCGGGTGGTTTGCTGTGACAGCTGGAGGACATCAGGCTTGAACCGCAGTGAACCCGTGATGTCATTGCTGCGACACCCGCCGTACTGCGGGAACCGTAGCTGTGATGTCAGGAATTCACCCTAGTTTATTCTGATCGCTGCGGCTCTGTACACACTCAACATTCACAGCTAGCAGCCATGCTGTATGAGCGCTGGCTGTGACAGGACAGGGATGTAGCAGAGCTGGAAGCGTCGTGGGACTTCGTGTGGATTACTTTGGACCTCGAGGGGTGTTTTGGGGGTTAATAAAGTGGTGAAAGAGGGTGGCTTTTTATTTCAAATAAAGGATTTTTTTGGTTGTTTTGATGTGATGTGGGGTGTCTCATAGACGCATAACATCACTAACCTAGGGCTTAGTGGCAGCTATGGTCTGCCATTAACCCCTTATTACCCCTATAGCCACCGCACCAGGGCAACGGGAAGAGCCGGATCCAGCTCCAGAATTGGCGCATCTTATGGATATGACACTTCTAGAACGGCTGTGGGCTGCTATTGTTAGGCTGGAAAGGACCAAATAACGATGGCCCTTTCCACCCTAATATTATCAGCCCCCAGTTGTCTGCTGCACCTTGGCTGGTATTAAAAAAAATGAGGGGATCCCACGTCATTTTTTTTAATAAATCAAATCATTAAAAAAAACAACGTGTGGGATCCCCTCTATTTTTCATAACTAGCCAAGGTACAGCAGACAGCTGAGGATTGCAGCTGCTGCTGTTCCTGTACTGTATATGAAAAATGTGGGGACCCCATGTTATTTTTACCCCCAGCCTCCCCAACAAAAAAAAAACAGCTAACCAAGCTGGCTATTCCTCTATCAAGCTATTCTGTTATTTCTTTCTATGTATTCTTTCTGTTCTTTCTTATTATCTAATCTATATGTTCTTATTATCTATCTATCCATCTAGCTATTCTTTCTATTTTTTACTATCTATCATCTATTCTAGCTATCTATCTATCCATTATCCTTTCCTATCATATTTCGTTTCTCCTTCAAAAAAAGCTGTGAGAAAAAAACGCACTAAAAACGCACCTACATTTCAAGCATTTTTGGGACATTTCCAGGCTCACTCTGACAAGGTGCAGTTTTGGTTGCAGTTTGTGTGCAGAAAAAACTGCAGCGTGCGCATGTAGCCTTATATTACAATACAGCACAGAATAGCTTGCAAAAAATGTTTGCGCTTATGTCGGACAACGCCTTTAAAGAAAAAAAATTGAATAAAACTAATGTACCTCAAAAAGAAAGCTTTCAAAAATATAACATTGACTAAAACAATTCTAAAATGACGGAAAAATAAGCATTAGGGCGTCCAAATTGTGAAGACAAAACAATAAAGGAAATCCCAATGTCATAATGTACCACACTAAGTGGATCCTGCCACGTCTGCTTCTATCCCTGCTGAACTGACTCTGGGGCCGCACGGGCGATATAGGAGGCGTAGAGGCCATGCATGGATTGGTCTCAGGGGCCACACGGCTCTGGTAGCAGAAGCGTCCATCTAGAACCTTCCACATGACTTTTCCTTCTGTCCCTGACTTTTACATTATTTATTTTACAGCTTTGAAATTCAGGGAAAAAATATGCAGAACGCTGCAGACACAATGGAAAAAGGAGAAATGGATGTGCGGAGTGATGAACGGAGTAGAGACCTTTCCACAGGTAACCCTCCTCAGTGAAGAGTCACCATTAAATAACAAGGAGAACACTCACATTCCCAGCTGCAAGGAGAAAATGAAGTTACATTCTCCCTGCTGCTGCTCGTATACAGTCACCAATGCAGTGCGGGAAACAGTAACAGTTACCGCTCACAGGCTGTCAGCCAAGGAACAAGAGGGTTGATTACTGGGCGCTCAGTATCTAGTGAGTGGTGACTGTTACAGCCTCTCCCACTGTGCTGGTGACTGGAAGTGAGCAGCTGCTGGGAGAATGTAACTGCATTTTCTCCTTGCAGACACTGTCACAATTTCTCCGCTGTCTTGGACGCAGTGAGTGACAATTTTGCCTCCCTATGGAATCAGGGCCGTGCCAAGCTGTTAGTTTATTGAGCGTCAGCTCAACTGTCCAATCTGAAACTGGGAGGTGCTTGGTTTCTTCAGGGGTTCCCTGTTCTGAGTGATTGATCAGTTACTTAGCTGAGTAGTTAGTCCCAAAACCATGGTATCACGGAGGTGCCAGGGTAACTGGAGAAGGGACCCCCCGAAATGGGCCCTCAGACTAGGGATCTTGTGCTGTCCCTTTTCCCAGGTGTAGGCTTGATGGTATCCAAGTCTGGACTGCCAGCGTAACACTAACTCCTATCCAAAACCTGATCTAACACCCCCTCTCCCCCCCACTGGGAAAGGAGATGCAAACCCCACAATGGATCGCCACAAAGACCGGAATCACAGGAGCATAAATTGAAGGTATCATCTGCAGTAACAAGTAATATCTCAAACCTTAAATAGGGAGAAGACAGCTGAATAGAAAGTAGCCCCCCCTCTCAAGGAGCCACAAACCACTCCACAGGACTGGAAAACAGTGTAAAAGACTCAGCTGAAGCTGAGCAGCTAGTTTCAGGTTGCTTGTGAACAGAGTCCGTCGCCACCGCGGCTCCCTGCGAATGTGGGCCTCGGTTATCTGTGCTGTGTTCTGATCTATAGCTGCCAGACCTTGGACCTCCTCTGACCATCCATTTGTCCATATCCGCTATCCCCCTGATATTCTGACCCCAGAGCTGACTACGCCTTTGTCTTTCCCCTTAGTTCACGGCATGTTCTCTTTGAACGTTTGATAACCCTGCCTCACGGCTTGTCCATGCAGTGACTAACGTCACACACTGTTCTAATAAACCAGATAGATATCATTTAAATGCTAGGTACTCAGATTACCACTATATCTGCAGGTAAACAGTGTTTTTGTAGCTGCCAGGTTTTCTTTAACTCCTTCTCGATATGTAACATATTATTACATCCTATTACTTTTTGCGGGCTCAAAAGCTGAGTCTCCATTATTGCCAGCAGATGATGCCTGAGTTATTCAGTGGAGGTAAGCTTCACCCATTGCTGTTAACTTTTCGATCTTTGACAGCAGCATTTGCAGCACGCAGCCTATGGGGTACAATGTTCCACATATCCAACACCCCCAGCAACATTTATCATTGGGTGTATATGGATCGCCATAATAGCTGGGGGTCTGCTAAAGACCCCTTGCCCTATATAAGGGTACTCCTATGATCTCCACACTTAGATACATTCCTTCAGTGGTGTAGATTTCAAAATGACATAATTTTTGGGGTGTTTCCACTGTTTAGGCACATCAAGGGCTTTACAAACGTGACATGACATCCTCTATTTCAGCCAATTTTGTTCTCCAAAAGTCAAATTGTGCTTCTTCCCTTCCGAGCCCTGCCGTTGACCCAAGCAATAGTTTTCCACCACATATGGGGTATCAGCGTACACATGAGAAATTGCACAACAGAATTACCGTATATGGTCCATTTTCTCATCTTACCCTTGGGAAAATGAAAATTTGTGGTTAAAGCAACACTTTTGTGGGAAAAATTAAAATCTTTATTTTTTTCCTTCCACATTGCTTTAATTTCTGTGATGCATCTAAAGTGTACTTTGGCATTGCATTACTGCTGTAGGAATATTACAAAAAGGGGATAAATGCATTGCTAACGTGAAAAATGAGCAAAAAGACATAGGTACTGCGTTACTGCTTCAGAGATATTTGCAAAGAGAGATTCTTAGCTTATGTATTGGCAAATCCATGTGAGCCCGATAACCTCGACAAGGTGATCTCATTATATTGGGAACCTAACCTTAAATGACTCTGTGTGATTAAAAATCTGCATGTCTGCTTCCTGGCTAAATAAAATGGTGGACACACCCTAGCTATAGGGCAGAGTGCTTGGTCAGGTGCTTGTCAAGGTTATCGGGCTCACATAGATTGGTCAATACATAAACTAAAAAATTGTTTAAAAGAACTGAAGTCTTCAGTGGTTGATACCTTTTTAATGGCTAACTGAAAAGATGGAACTAAAGACACTTCTGAAGAAACGTGCACAACTGGACAGTGACATATTTTTCTTATCCAAATGCAAAAAGGAGAATCTGATCCTCAAAGGACTCTGGATTACAAACCCAATTCTACATACCTACAATACCCATTATGCACAAAACCTTTGTCACAGCACTTCTGAGAGACTTTAGCCTGCTTTACACGTTGCAATTTCGCATACGATATCGTATGCAATTTGCAACGCCCCCACGTTCAGTTTGTTGAACGTGCCACACAAACGATTAACCCCTGTCACACATACTTACCTTCCATACGACCTCGATGTGGGCGGCAAATGTCCACTTCCTGGAGTGGGAGGGACGTTCGGCGTCACATCGACGTCACGCGGCAGCCGGCCAATAGATGCGGAGGGGTGGAGCTGAGCGAGACGTAAATGTCGCGGGCGGAGGGGCGCGCTCGCTACGCTCGGGTCCGGGGCTTCTGCTGCAGCTGCTCGGTGGCTCGAGCGGTGGGCCGGACCCGGGGACTCGAGCAGCGCTCCTCGCCCACGAGTGAAAAGGGGTGGTTTGTTTGGGGAGATAGTTCGTGACGCCACCCACGGGTCGTGGTGATGATGGCACCACCGCTGCTGGTGACGGGGATCCTGGGAGCGATGGTAGGGAGCAGCTAGGATGTCGTCCCCTTCGTGGGTAGGGGTTGGTGTTCCCGGGGCCCGGTGGTGATACGGGGAGGTTGGATAGCTGGGGTGCAGGGTTGCAGGGACAGCGCGGCGTGGTGCCGGATGGCACTGTTGTACTCACTTAGACAGAAAGTCACAAAGTCTCTGGTAAACCAAACGGCTGGATGGACGGGTCTCGCAGCCGGCTGCAGTGTTTTTCCCCTGACCCCGGGTTGGTATTGTGAGTCCTTTCCTGCACCTTCTTGTACGCTCCTCCTGTGCTCCGGTTTCCAGCTGGCTCCTCTGTTCGGTACCGGACGGGCCACCACCCTGTCCCGGCTATCTACGGTTCCACCAAGACTGTCTTCCTTGCCCCTGCAGACGGCCACTACCGTTGATTTCACATTACATTTGTTGATCTCCCTAAGGTCAACAATGCTTGCTTAAGTAGTCTTTTACTAGGCATTGCCCCCACTAGCCAGATTCCTACTCCACACTGATGAGGGGCAAATACCCCGAAACGGCTGTCTGTGGATGGATACCATGTTTGGTATAGGTGGTCTCCTTGACTGGAGACTGCCCTTCCCGTGGTTGTTCCTTCCCAATGAAAGACCTGGCTAGTTTCCTGCCAGCGTTGAGAAACACGTGATGGTGTCTCCGCGGCTTTCTTATTTGCATACTACCGTCTGCCTGACTGGCTACACGAGGGTCCTAGGCTCCAACCTAGGCCCCAGTCTGCGTCTGCCTCTCTGCACACCTCCTCACCCTTCCTCTGCCTGGACTTGTCTGAACTTGTTTTCTGCCTCAGGCCAGCTAGACTCCTCGGTGGGCGTGCCCATCTGCCTGACTCCGCCCACCTGGTGTGTCTGTCTGAACCCGAGGGAAGAAATCAGGTCTCACTGGGGATGACTTCTGTGAACTGCTGGGGGTGGGGGTGTGTGTGTGTTGTTACCTGTGACCCCTGGCTAGTCCAGGGCGTCACATAAACATCCCACCCACCTCCTTCCTTCCGCATTGCTGGCCGGGAGCCGCAGGACGCAGGTAAGATCTGTTCATCGTTTCCGGGGTGTCAAACACTTCGATGTGTGCTAACCCAGGTACGATGAACAATCTGACGTTCAATTCTAGAGAAATGAATGACGTGCGTGCGATGAACGTTTTAACGTTCAATCACAATCGCACATACCTGTCACGCTACAACATACCTTATGATGCCGGATGTGCGTCACTTAAGATGTGACCCCAACGACACATTGTAAGATATATTGTAGCATGTAAAGCGGGCTTAAGGAACCACCTTTTGCATGTCTTCTACAGCATCAAGAGTAAAATCCAGAGGGAATTTGAAACACAAAGGAAGACACTTCCAGAAAGCACAGAGCAAAAAGTACAACAATACTACTACAGACTACAAACTCTTCTGATCCACAACAAGGAAAAGAAACTACATAGACTGCGCCTCAATTCTGGACTTAATACAAACAGGTTGATAATAAAGCTAAAACCTGACAACTTGGACAACCACTCCATTCAAGACACAAAAGCATGTAACTGTATTATCAATCTCTCGGATTATAAACGAAAGAAAGTGGAACTTGCTGTGCTTTCTAGGGGATTCTCATTTTGTCCTAATAAAGCTCTAGACAAAACTGAACTCTGCAGCGACATGGAAGATTACTTCAGGAGACTACGTCTGAGGGAACATTTTAACGATGCAGATCTTTCAGAATCCACCCAGACTGAAGGAAGACGGATCTTGACAACCATGAACAGGTCAGATTGGACACCTCCACCAGGACGCAACCCTTATTTGGATAACTATATAGACACTTTCAGACATTTGGTAAAATCCACTATCCTAGACACACACAGGAGGCAACCATCCAACATCAGTGCCCAGGAGAGAAGGGCCATAAAATCTTTGAAAACCAACAAAGAAATCATCATTAAACCTGCAGACAAGGGGGGTGCAATAGTCATGATGAACAAATCAGACTACATGAATGAAGCACGCAGACAACTGATGGACACACGCTACTATAAAAAATTGGAGTCTGACCCTACACAGGACTATTATAAGGAACTTAAGAAGTTGGTCTCTTGTCTGCATGACATATCCTCAACAGCTGATGAACTGAAACCGGTAAGTCCAAGAATAGGCACATTCTACATGCTTCCGAAAATTCACAAATCTGGAAACCCAGGAAGACCCATCATTTCATGTGTGGGCACTGGGCACCCTCAATGAACAAGTCTCTGGATGGTAGAGGGTATCCTTAAACCCTTGGTAAGGGATACATCCAGGACACTACTGACCTATTGAGAAAACTATCAGCAATAGGTTCTCTACCACAGGGAACCATCCTTGCCACCATGGATGTGGAATCCTTGTATTCTAATATTCCACACCAGGATGGATTGAATGCCTGCAAAGTCTTCCTGGAAAATACAGGAACTGATGCCGATTCTTTAGTGAAGCTTACAAAATTCATCCTCACCCATAATTAGTTTGCATTTGACAATAACATATATCTACAGGAGACTGGGACTGTAATGGGAAGCAAAATGGCACCACAATATGCAAATCTTTTCATGGCCAAGCTTGAGAGTGACTTTTTATCCTCTTGTCCTATCAGGCCTCTGGCCTACTACCGTTACATTAACGATATTTTAATCATCTAGACAGTCTGAGGAGCAGCTGAAGACCTTCCATGAACACTTTAATCCGTTTTATCCCACCATCAACCTAACACTCAACTACTCCTGCACTGAAATCAACTTCTTGGACACCATCATTAAACTACGGAACAATGAAATAGAGACATCCCTGTACATGAAGCCAATTGACCGTCCAACATACCTGAAATGGGACAGTTTTCATCCAAAACACATAGCCTGGCTGTATACAATAGTTTATCAGGTACAATCGGATATGTTCCAACAGTACAGATAAGCTGGGTTCACACACAGCGACAACGACGTCGCTGTTACGTCACCATTTTCTGTGACGCAACAGCGATTTAGTAAGTCGTTGTTATGATCGCTGCTTAGCTGTCAAACACAGCAGACGAAGCAGCGATCATAACGACACGCGTCGCTGTGGAAGCCATCCTGCACTTGGTAACTAAGGTAAATATCAGGTAACCATTACCCGATATTTACCTTGGTTACCAGCGCACACGCTTAGCGCTGGCTCCCTGCTCTCCTAGCCAGGGTACACATCGGGTTAATTACCCGATGTGTATTCCGGCTACGTGTGCAGGGAGCCAGCGCTAAGCGGTGTGCTCTCATGCTGCCAGTGCCGGCTCCCTGCTCACGTAGCTGGAGTTCACATCGGTTAATTAACCCGATGTGTACTCTGGCTGTGTGCAGGGAGCCGGCACTGGCAGCGTGATAGCGGCGGTGCTAGTAACTAATGTAAATATCGGGTAACCATGGAAAGGGCTTCTTGGTTACCCGATGTTTATCTTGGTTACAGCTTACTGCAGGCTGCCAGACGCCGGCTCCTGCTCCCTGCTCGCTTCAGTTCGTCGCTCTCTCGCTGTCACACACAGCGATGTGTGTTTCACAGCGGGAGAGCGACGAGCAAAAAATGAAGCAGGACATTCAGCAACGAGCGGCGACCTCACAGCAGGGGCCAGCTCATTGCTGGATGTCACACACAGCGACAGCGACGGAAGTCGCTGCCACATCACAGAAAATGGTGACGTAGCAGCGACGTCGTCTCCATCGCTGTGTGTGACACCACCTATAGAGACAATCACCTTGAGGGCCTCAGAAAGACCTTTATGAATCAAGGCTACCACCCAAGAACAATTGAAAACCAGATTACAAGAGCCACGAGAATATCAAGAAACCATCTCCTACATTATAAAACTAAAGAAGAAAACAACCGGGTCGCTCTTGCAATCACAATCCACATCTGGAGGTGTTAAGAGGAGCTACACGGAAACCACAACTATTACTGCAAAAAGATGCCCAGTTAAAATCTATTTTTCCAGCCCCCCCACTTCTGTGTTTTAGACAGCCCCCAAATCGAAGAAGCTTCATTGTCAGAAGCTCCCTGTCTTCTCCAACAACTACAAGAACACTTCCCTTCAACCAGAAAAAATGTAAGACCTGTCAATTTATATTGACAACGGACAAGATAGATTCCCAGATCACATCAGGACTACAAGATCCCAGGTACCTTCAGCTGCACCACAACCAATGTGGTGCACTTAATTATATGTACTAAATGTAAACAATAAATAGCTACTGGGTAACAATTCACTGGGAAATGAACAATGGTAGCAAAGTGAAAAATAGTCAATACGCCTAAAACATAGCCTTTAATATTCCATTAGTAAAAAGGTCAGAAAAGGACCTAATGTTAAAAAAGGACAATACAAAAATCAATAAGAAAAATATAGCCAGAGAAATATATAATGATCCTATAATCAGACCAACTGACTAATCTTAAATTCACCTTATAAAAAATGATGTGAATATTGTATCCAATACTGGAACATACCGCGAAAACAGCGGTGATAAGAACATAGGCGCGCTCTGCCCAGGCTTTTCCTGGTCTTGATGGAATAATTGTGCCATATTGTGTGGGTCATTTTTTGACCGGAAATTTGGAGTTTATCTCTCCCCTGATGATATAAGAAACGCGTTGGGAGAACTATGCACATCGCTGGATACATGTTTGGAACCTGTGGGGATCCTGAGTCATGTAGTTAAGGACCAGGTTATCTTGCCTTTGGTAGCCATTACAACCCAGCACTAGTGCTTCATCAAATAGGGAAAGGGTGGCACGGCAGATGGGGTAAGACCGTTCCTTTTCCTATGTTCTTATCACCGCTGTTTTCGCGGTATGTTTCAGTATTGGATACAATATTCACATCATTTTTTATAAGGTGAATTTAAGATTAGTCAGTTGGTCTGATTATAGGATCATTATATATTTCTCTGGCTATATTTTTCTTATTGATTTTTGTATTGTCCTTTTTTAACATTAGGTCCTTTTCTGACCTTTTTACTAATGGAATATTACAGGCTATGTTTTAGGCGTATTGACTATTTTTCACTTTGCTACCATTGTTTATGTACTAAATGTCCAACTGGGGTCTGTATGTAGGGGACACAGGACAACAGCTCAGGACAAGGATGAATTCTCACCGCCACACTATTAGAGACAAAAGGATAGATCTACCTGTGGCCAAACATTTTTGTAACCCAGACCACAGCATCATGGACATGAAATTGCTGGTATTGAAAGGTAACTTCAAGTCCCAGAGAGATAGGAGACTATGGGAGTACAAACTTATGCTGACCTTTGACACATTCAGAGCAGGAATGATGAATGTGTCTCATGGATTCATGTCTTTTTACATCAATTAAGAGATGTGCTCCTCAGACCATCCAGGGGCATCACAGCCCTGGACCAGACCTCAATCAGAGGTCAATAAAACTTTCACACTGAACTGCAACAATATTTATGGCCACAGCAGTTTGTCCTCTTGCCATAGTGATAGTTCTGCTTCACATAACTTGTTTTATTTACTGCCCCATTCTATGTCCTGTTGTGTATAAATATGTGACTCTTCACATTTTGTGTTATATTGAGCCTGAAGAAGAGACCTGAGTAGTCTCGAAAGCTTGCTATTATTACCATCTTTTCAGTTAGCCATTAAAAGGTATCAAGCACTGAGGACTTCAGTTCTTTTAAACAATTTTTTTCTCTACTGGCTAACACGGTACAAAGATCTATTTTACCTGTACATAAACGAAGAATCTCACTTTGCAAATATCTCTAAAGCAGTAATGCAATGCCTATGTCGTTTTACTCGTTTTTCTCATTACCTATGTAATAATCCCTTTTTTCTAATATTTCTACAGCAGTAATGCAATGCCAAAGTATCCTTATATTATAGAGTGCCACTGGATATACTTTTGTAGATATGTTTTATTGAATGTCGTTTTGAGCACTTCGAAGGGTGCAGTTTTTAAAATGATGTCATTTTGGGTATTTACTGTCACATAGGCCTTTTAAAGTAGAACACTACACACTTTAGAATTTGTATGGATTTATGTGTGTCTGTGTATGTTTGAGGTTATATTATTAAAAGCTTATAACTTCAATTTTATTTATGGCAGATGACGGTACCAGGAGTTCCAAACAGAATGCTAAGGGAAGTGAAAGTAACAAAGAAGCAAAGCCATATTCATGTTCAGAATGTGAGAAATGTTTTACTCAGAAATCAAAACTCATTACACATGAGAGAATTCACACAGGAGAGAAGCCTTATTCATGTGCAGAATGTGGGAAATGTTTTACTCAGAAATCAAATCTTATTACACATGAGAGAATTCACACAGGAGAGAAGCCTTATTCATGTTCAGAATGTGAAAAATGTTTTGTTCAGAAATCAGGTCTTGTTAAACATGAGAGAATTCACACAGGAGAGAAGATATATTTATGTTCAGAATGTGAAAAATGTTTTGTTCAGAAATCAGGTCTTGTTACACATGAGAGAATTCACACAGGAGAGAAGCCATATTCATGTTCAGAATGTGGGAAATGTTTTGCTCAGAAATCAGATCTTGTTACACATGAGAGAATTCACACTGGAGAGAAGCCATATTCATGTTCAGAATGTGGGAAATGTTTTGCTCAGAAATCAGATCTTGTTACACATGAGAGAATTCACACAGGAGAGAAGCCATATTCATGTTCAGAATGTGGGAAATGTTTTGATCGGAAATCAAATTTTGTTACACATGAGAGAATTCACACAGGAGTGAAGCCATATTCATGTTCAGAATGTGGGAAATGTTTTGCTTTAAAACCAAATCTTGTTAAACATTTGAGAATTCACACAGGAGAGAAGCCATATTCATGTTCAGAATGTGGGAAATGTTTTGCTGACAAATCAGATCTTATTACACATGAGAGAAATCACACAGGAGAGAAGCCATATTCATGTTCAGAATGTGGGAAATGCTTTGCTCAGAAATCAGATCTTTTTACACATGAGAGAATTCACACAGGAGAGAAGCCATATTCATGTTCAGAATGTGGGAAATGTTTTGATCGGAAATCAAATCTTATTACACATGAGAGAATTCACACAGGAGTGAAGCCATATTCATGTTCAGAATGTGGGAAATGTTTTGCTTTAAAACCAAATCTTGTTAAACATTTGAGAATTCACACAGGAGAGAAGCCATATTCATGTTCAGAATGTGGGAAATGGTTTGCTCAGAAATCAGATCTTGTTACACATGAGAGAATTCACACAGGAGAGAAGCCATATTTATGTTCAGAATGTGGGAAATGTTTTGATCGGAAATCAAATCTTATTACACATGAGAGAATTCACACAGGAGTGAAGCCATATTCATGTTCAGAATGTGGGAAATGTTTTGCTTTAAAACCAAATCTTGTTAAACATTTGAGTATTCACACAGGAGAGAAGCCATATTCATGTTCAGAATGTGGGAAATGTTTTGATCGGAAATCAAATCTTGTTACACATGAGAGAATTCACACAGGAGAGAAGCCATATTCATGTTCAGAATGTGGGAAATGTTTTGATCAGAAATCAAATCTTATTACTCATGAGAGAATTCACACAGGAGTGAAGCCATATTCATGTTCAGAATGTGGGAAATGTTTTGCTTTAAAACCAAATCTTGTTAAACATTTGAGAATTCACACAGGAGTGAAGCCATATTCATGTTCAGAATGTGGGAAATGTTTTGCTTGGAAATCACTTCTTATTAGACATGAGAGAATTCACACAGGAGTGAAGCCATAGTCATTAATAGATTGTCTGTTTTAGTAAATAGTGAAAGTCTATTAATATCTGTTAATAAAGAGTTCATTTTATGTAATTACGGTTGTGTACTTTTTATAATGGATCATTTAAAAATAAAATAAAAAATAAATTTTTATTTTTATATAGCGCTAACATATTCCGCAGCGCTTTACATACATCAGAAACACTGTCCCCATTGGGGATCCCAATCTAAGGTCCCTGTATGTCTTTGGAATGTGGGAGGAAACCGGACTACCCGGAGGAAACCCACGCAAACACGGGGAGAACATACAAACTCCTTGCTGTTGTCCTTGGTGGGATTCGAACCAAGGACCCCAGCGCTGCAAGACTGCAGTCTTAACCACTGAGCCACCGTGCCGCCTGTTTCCAAAAAATTCATCTTTTTACACATTTTT